>NC_137000.1:31410449-31432949 GCF_032717465.1 Coenobita brevimanus
GGTCCACAAAGGCCATTATTTCAAGAAAGCCGTGTCTTCAGACACTACGGCCACAAGAGCCATAATTTACAGAAAGCCGTGTCCTCAGACACTAGGGGCACAAAGGCCGTTATTTCCAGAAAACCGTGTCTTCAGACACTAGGGGCACAAAGGCCGTAATTTCAAGACAACCGTGTCTTCAGACACTTGGGGCACAAAAGCCGTACTTTCCAGAAAGCCGTGTCTTCAGACACTTGGGGCACAGGAGCCGTAATTTACAGAAAGCCTTGTCCTCAGACACTAGGGGCACAAAGGCCGTTATTTCAAGACAGCCGTGTCTTCAGACACTAAGGGCACAAAGGCCGTAACTTCCAGAAAACCGTTTCTTCAGACACAAAGGCCATTATTTCAAGAAAGCCGTGTCTTCAGACACTAGGGGCACAAAGGCCGTACTTTCCACAAAGCCGTGTCTTCAGACACTAGGGGCACAAAGGCCGTTATTTCAAGAAAGCCGTGTCTTCAGACACTAGGGGCACAAAGGCCGTTATTTCCGGAGAGTCGTGTCCTCAGACACCAAGGGCACGAAAGCCGTGTCTTCAGACACTAGGGGCACAAAGGCCGTTATTTCCAGAAAGCCGTGTCTTCAGACACTAGGGGCACAAAGGCCGTCATTTACAGAGAGCCGTGTCTTCAGACACTAGGGGCACAAAGGCCGTCATTTACAGAGAGCCGTGTCTTCAGACACTAGGGGCACAAAGGCCATAATTTCCAGAAAGCCGTGTCTTCAGACACTAGGGGCACAAAGGCCGTTATTTCCAGAAAGCCGTGTCTTCAGACACTACGGCCACAAGAGCCATAATTTACAGAAAGCCGTGTCCTCAGACACTAGGGGCACAAAGGCCGTTATTTCCAGAAAACCGTGTCTTCAGACACTAGGGGCACAAAGGCCGTAATTTCAAGATAACCGTGTCTTCAGACACTTGGGGCACAAAGGCCGTACTTTCCACAAAGCCGTGTCTTCAGACACTTGGGGCACAGGAGCCGTAATTTACAGAAAGCCTTGTCCTCAGACAGTAGGGGCACAAATGCCATTATTTCCAGAAAGCCGTGTCTTGAGGCACAAAGGCCATAATTTCAAGACACTCCACTGCAGAAAACAGTGTTTTCGCACAAACCCCGCCCACCAACTGCAAAAAAAAAAGCCCGACGGAACAATTATGAGGCCAAAATCATTACCATACTCCGCCACTAAACAAGAGTCCGAAATCACTGGCTGACCCTTGAAGGTTCCCAACTACAATATAATAGGTCGACCATCGCCTGTACGGTCCGGAACTTTAAAATATTAGGTCAACAATCAATCGCATGCCCTCCACGGCTGGCGACTACAAACAAATAGGTCCTACAACACTTGCTGGTCCTGAACGATTCCATACTAAAATAAAATAGGTCAAAAATCGCTACAATGCCCTCTGCGCCCCAAGACAAATAGGATAGGTCCAACATCTCTACCCCTACACAATCACTAGCATGCGCAGCACTAACAGCGACTTAAACATAATAGGTCCAAAATCACTAACATGCCCTGTACCGACCGGAACTGAACAATAATAGGTCCAAACATCACTAGCACTCCCTGCACGGTACACAACTGAACAAAAATAGGTCCTAAAACACTAGCACCCCCTCCACGGTACACAACTGAACAAAAATAGGTCCTAAAACACTAGCATCCCCTCCACGGTACACAACTAAACAAAAATAGGTCCAAATACACACGCATTCCCTGCACGGTCCGTGACTTCAAAATACTACTGAACGATTCAAATTCAATACCAAGCCATGGACGGTCAGGGACTAAAAAATATTTAGTCTCAAAAACACTACCATGCCCTCCACGATCCGGGACTAAATAATAATGCCTCCAGTATCATTACCATGCCCTGCAAGATCCGACACTGTTGAAAAATTGATCCCAATTCACTCACATGCCCTGCACGGTCCGGAACTAAAATATAATATGTCCAATATCACTACCACGCCCTGCACGGTCAGAGACTAGAAAAAAAAAAGGTCCCAAATCACTACCATGCCCTATACGATCCAGATATTTAAAAAAATTTAGGTCCTACTGCTCTTACACGCTCCAGGACTTTATATTAAGAGGTCCAATAACACTACGATCCACTGCATCATCAGCGACCAGAAAAAACAAAAAATCCACAGTCGCTGACTGACCCTGAACAGTTCCAAATTGCCAATAAAATATGTCCAAAAACCAATAGCATCCCCAGAACGGTCAGGGACTAATACGTCCAAAATCACTACCATACCCTGCACGCTCCACAACTGAAAAAAAAAAAACCCAAACCATTTTCTAACCCTTAACGGTTCCCAACTAAAGTCAAATAGGTCCACAACCACTTCAATGCCATGCACGGTCCAACACTTACAAATCATAGGTCCAACTTCACTACCAGGCCCGGTCCGCTCCGCGACTACAAAATTAATAGGTCCGATTTCACTTGCTGACCCTCAACGATTCCCGACTGATAAATAATAGGTCGAAATTCTATAGCATGCCCTACACGGTCCGGGACTTCAAAATAATGCCTCCAAATTCAATACCAGAGCCTGTACGGTCCGTGACTTTAAACAATAATAGGTCAACAAACACTTGCAAGCTACAAGAATGAAAAATATATAGGTCCACAGTCACTTACAAACCCTGCACGGTCTGAACCTGCACAATAATAGGTCCACAATCACTAGCAGCCCATGCACGGTCAGAGACTAATAAATTATAGCTCCTAAATCAATAGCATGCCCTGCACGTTCCAGGACTTAAAAAACATTGGTCCAAAATCACTACCACGCCCTGTACGGTCCAGAACTGAAATATAATAGGTCCTATTTCTCTGGCAGGCCCTACACGGTCCAGAACTTCAAATTAATAGGTACACAAACACTAGCATGCCCTGCATGATCAGCAACAACAAAAAAAAAAAGGTCCACAGACCCTGAACAGTTACAAACTACCAATAAAATACGTCCAAAAGCATGCCCAGAACGGTCCGGGACTACAAACTTATAGATCCAAAATCACTACCATACCCTGCACGGTCCAAAACATTTTCAGACCCTCAACGGTTCCCAATTACACTCGAATAGATCCCACACCACTAGAATGCCCAGCACGACCACAGACTTTAAAAAAATTGGTCCTACATCACTAACATTCCATGCACAGTCCACGACTAAAAAAAAATGGGTCCAAAATCAATTGCAGGCCCTGAACGGTTCCCAACTAGAATATAATAGGTCCAAAAGGATCTCCGGCACGCTCTGGGTCTTACAAAATAGGTCCAAACTCACTACGATACCCCGTACCCTCCGCGACTACAACATAATAGGTCCTAAATCACTTGCTGCCCCTGAACGATTCCCGACTGACAAAAAAATGCCTCCTAAATCACTAGCATCCCCTGCACGGTCCGGGACTTCACAATAATAGGTCACAAATCAATTCCATGCCCTCTACGGTCCAGGACTGAAAAAAATTTTAGGTCCTAAATCAATAGCATGCCCTGTACGGTCCGCGACTACAACAAAATTGGCTCAAAATCAAGTACTGGCCATGAACGATTCCAGACTGAAAAATAATTGCTCCAAAATCACTACCATGCCCTACACGGTTCGAAACTTAAAAATAATAGGTCCAAATTCATTAACAGGGCCTGTACGATCCGCGACTGAAAACTAACACATCCAAAAACACTAGCATGCCCTGCACGGTCCGGGACTAAAATAATGGGTCAAATATCACTACCACGCCCTGCAAAGTCCGACACTGAAAAATAATAGGTCCCAAATCAGTACCATGCCATGTACACTCCGGGACTGATAACTAATAGGTCCGCAAACACTACCAAGCCCACCACGGTCAGAGACTGAAAAATAATAGGTACAAACTCACTACCATACCCTGCACGGTCCAGGACTGAAACATTTTAAGTCCAAAAACACTAGCATGCCCTGGACGATCTGCGACTAGAAAACACATAGGTCAAAAAACACTTGCAGACCCTGAACGCTTCCCAACTGAAAAAAAAAAAAAAAAAAAGGGTCCACAACCAATAGACGCCCCGAGCGGTCAGGGTCTGAACATAAATAGGTCCAAAATCACTACCATCCCCTGCACAGTCCGGGACCTAAAAATTATAGGCCAAAAATCACTACCATCCCCTCCACGGTCCGGGACTGCAAAATAGTTGGCCCTAAATCACTACCATACCCTGCACGGTCCGGGACTGAAAAAGAGGTCCAAAATCACTAGCATCCCCGCTACATTCGACGACTAAATACTAATAGGTCAACATCACTTGCATGGCCTTAACCGTCTACACTGTAACTACATAGGTCAAAATTCACTATCATGCCCTGGACGATCCGAAACTGACAAATAATTAGGCCCAAAATCAATAGCATGCCCTGGACGATCCGATACTCACAAATAAATTGGCACAAAATCACTACCATGCAATGGACAAGCCGAAACTGACAATTAAATAGGCCCAAAATCACTAGCATGCCATGGACGATCCAAAACTGACTATTAAATAGGCCCAAAATCACTACCATGGCCTGGACAATCCGAAACTTACTAATAAATTGCTCCACAATCACTAGCATGCCCTAAACGGTCTGCGACTGACAAAAAATTGACCTAAATCACTTGCAGTCCCTCCATGACCAGGGACTGGAACATAATAGGTCCATAATCACTATCGAGCCCTGCCAGATCCGGGACTGAAAACAAATATGTCAAAAAACACATGCATGCCCTTTTCAGCCCACGACTTCTTACAAAACAGGTCAAAAAACACTAGCATGCCCTTAGCGCCTCAGGACTTTTACAGAATAGGTCCTATTTCACCATCATGCCCATAACGCTCCAACACTAAAAACAAAAAAGGTCCAAAACCACTACAAAGCCCACGCCTTAAAAAAAAGGGGTCAAAATTCGCTACCAGGCCCTCTGCATTCCAACCCTTACAAGAGGTTCAAAATCACTATCATGCCCTGATAAATCAGGGACTGACATATAATAGCTCCCAAATCAATAACAAGAAAAAAACATTGGACTGATTACAATACAAATGCTCCTCATTCACTCATGCCCAAACCAATATGGAACTGACACAAAATAGGTCCAAAACCACTATCATGCCCCATTCAACCACGGACTTCCAAAAAATAGGTCAAACATCACGCTATCCCTAAGCGATCCAGGACTTCAAAAGCACTATCATGCCATTTACAATCACACACTTAAAAATAAATAGGTTCAAGTCATCCGGGATTTTCACATACTAGGTCCAGAATCACTATCATTACATCTTCTGTCACGGACAGCAATAAAATACTAACGTCCAAAATTACTATTATTACATCTTCTGACCGGAACAAAAAAAAAAAATTAGTCTGTCCGATACAACCAAAACAAATGGTCCAAAATCAATAACATGGCATAAACTACCTGGAAATGCCACTCCACATGCTCCTCTCAAGTAACTCATTTCCACTGCTCTCACTCTTGACTTCTTCCCCTCTTGCAAGGTCCACGCCTCGCTTCCATACGTCAGGGTAGGGATCACAATACTATCATGTAGTGACTTCTTTACTTCCATACTCACCTCCCTATTTCTCACCACTGCTTTCAGTGTACCAACAACCTTCCTTCCCTCTCACGTACTTCATCTCACAAAGTTCCATCCTTACTCATCACACTACCCAAGTACTTGAATGCACTCACATTCTCACCATCCAACCTCACTGCACACTCTGTGACTTCATTCCTCTCAAACACCATAACTTGAATTTGGTTTACATTAACTTTCAAAACTTTCAAATTCCTCCTCCTACACACTGTCCAAAATTCATTCACCAAACCTTGCAACTCTCATTCATCTTCACTCAACAATACTGTATCAACAGCAACACCGGATGCTTCCAAATCTCACCCTCATTCATTAGGGCCAACCCCACATCCACTGCCCTACCTGGCACCTCCTTTACAACCCCATCCATGTATATATTATACAGCCATGGAGACATCACACAACCCTCTTTCAGTCCAACACTGAGATCAAAGAACTCACTCAGCTCACCATCCACTCGCACCGTAGCCCTAGCTCCCTCGTCCATAGTCTTCACAGCACTCAACAATTTCCCCTCCACTCCATATATTCTAAGAAAGAAAACATTAAACAAACTAATAAATAAGAAAAACAAACTTAGAAACAACAAATACAAACTAAGAAAAAAAAAAAAAAAGGAACACAAATATAACATTGAAGAAAAAATATAAAAATAATGAGAAATAACATGAAATAAGCAAAAGAAACAATTTGAAACTGAAAAAATTATAACGCGAGAGACACTATTTTTATTTCGCAGAACTCTAAAGATGGGTTCAGTTTAGCCCAAAGCGTTTGAACAAACATGTGATGGTTTGGCCATGCGGGGACGATATAGAATGACAACTCGGTGAGAAGTTTGAACATCAGGGGTAGGGTTGTCACAGGCAGACCTATAAATACTTGGGATGAGGTGGTAAACTGTGCCTTCAGGGAGAAGTGACTGAATAGGGAGACTGTTAAATATCAAGCTGCACGGAATTTCATGAATACAAAAATATCGTCATCATAACTTAATACTCACCATATGTAGTCTCGGAGATACAGCATTTCTGGTGGTGGTGGTAGGGGGCCGAGAAAGGGCCACTGGAGCCTCTTGGGTTGGTGATGAATCCTGTACAGAGTTAAGTCGTTTTGTAAGATATAAACAGTATTTCTTCACCATTATATTCATTTCACTTTGCCATATTCTTCATTTGTATGCTTGACACAAAAACAAACAATGCTATGGCTCTACATCCTTTCCATAGCTCTTTGCGAGTAATCTGCTCTAGCGTTGTTCTTGATAGGTTTGTGCTATGCTATATATCTTCTTTAAAGCTTATAGCATCATAGCCAAATATTTCTTGATAAAAATGAGTATTCAAATCTGATTGGAAATTACTGGCAAATGTCATGTACATACAAGAATGTCATCCATTACATATATAAAACATTAAAGCTTTACATCTTACCATATGTTCTCTCACACCCACAGCATTTGTTGTGATGGTGGTGAAGTACGAGGGGCCCACGCAAGGCAACTATGTAATATCAGTCCTCTCGGTATGCGGGGAAGGGGTGTAGAATCCTCTATAGGGGTTTAGGGTCCTCTTCGGTGGTGGTTGGATCTTTTACTTAAACAAAGGAGATTAGCGATATAAATTACAATAATCCTCAACCATCATCACCACCACCACCATCCTCATCACTAACTCATGGATGTTTAAAATTTGAAAAACCTTTGTTATGTTTCCTTGGACAAGTCAAATACCTTCTCGTTGTTTTTTTAGCAAGAGGGGGGCATGGTTCCCTTCAGCCACCCCCCCCCCCCATTGGCCTAAGAAGCACAGCCATAGCACCCAGGGGGGGGAAGGAGGCAGAGGGAAAAGGTCATGAATCCTCCATCATCCTGGGAAAAAGTGTAGAATCCTGTGATAAGCCCGCTGATTCTACTATGGGACATTTGTATAACCAGGCAACTCCCCCAACATCAATTTAAACAGAGAAAGAGACAGACAGACAGACATACAATAATACAGACAGATATAGTTACACAGACATAAAATTAGAGAGACATACAAATAGAGAGAGAAATAGAGACAAATGCAAACAGACAAATACAGACACAGAAGCACAAACAAAAAATGACTTGTCGATGCACAAGATAATAATAAAAATCAACTACACTACTCAAAACAATTAAGGGAACAAGATTTTGATTTGTGGTATTTCCGATTCCATGCTCTGTTTGGGTTCAGATAGTGTTGTGAGCTGAGCAATGATTGAGGAACCGAATACATCTCTGTGAGTTGAGTTGTCCTTTCTGAGTATGTCAATAAAAATGGGAGTGTCACCCTACCCCTATATAAAGAGTGAAAATTTCATTTTTCATTGAGTAGAATTGGTCATAAGCAGCATCAACATGAGGTGTTTCTGGCTTGGGGCAATTTTGTTGTGTTTCCCTGTCATCACTGAGTGTGTGCGGCGGTATTTGTCCATAGTTGAGGCGGCTCGAGCATTACAGATGCCCGAGGAAGGACACACCCAAAGAAGGGTTGCCCAAGGCCTTGGAGTGTCTCCTAGCGTCATCAACCGGCTCTGGAGACGATACCAAGATGACGGGCTGTACACCAGAAGACCTGGCCAAGGTCGCATATGCATGACATCCGCAAGACAAGACCGCTACCTGCGAGTGCTGGTCACCCGGAATTGACAGAGTACTGCCCGGGCACTGCAAAACGACTTCTAACGGCCGACTGGGGTCCGTGTCTCAAACCAGACTGTGCGCAACCGGATTCACGAGGATGGCCTTCGGCCTAGACGACCTGTTGTGTCCCCACTTTTGACCCCAGCTCACCGAAGAGCACGTCTGGAGTTCGCCCGAGATCACGTACAGTGGCAGTTACGCCACTGGACCCCAGTACTGTTCTCAGATGAAAGCAGATTCAGTGTTTCGACCAACGACCACCGTATCAGAGTGAGGAGACATGCTGGAGAGCGGTACGCACCGTGCAACATTGTAGAACATGACCGGTATGGTGGTGCTTCCGTAATGGTCTGGGGGAGCATATGCACTGAGGGACGCTCAGACCTCCTTGTGCAGAATGGCGGTACCCTGACAGCTGCACGATATGTGGAACAGATACTGGACCCTGTGGTAAGGCCTTTTGCTGAAGCTGTGGGAGAGGAGTTCCTTTTGATGCAGAACAATGCTCGCCCTCACACTGCACGTGTCTCGATGAACTTCCTCCAGGAGCAAGGGATCGCCATAATGGAATGGCCAGCATGCTCACCAGACCTCAATCCCATCGAGCATGTCTGGGATATGCTGGCACGGAGGGTACATGCTCGCCAACCTCGGCCTGATAGCGTTCCAGCACTTACCGAGGCTTTGGTGGCAGAGTGGGGGAACATCCCCCAGGACGCCATACGACGCGTTATTCGGAGCATGACTCGTCGTTGTCGGGAGTGCATCCAGGCAAGAGGAGGTTACACTCATTATTAGAGACTTCAAAACCACTTTTTTAGACAATTCTGAGACATCCCGTGCCTGAGCCTATCTCTTGTTCATTTCTGTTTTGGGGGTTATCTGGTACTCGCTTGTTCCAACAATAAAGTTCTCGTTTGGATTCCTTGCTGAACATTGCCTTTCATTGCTAACATATCGGGGATTACCCATAAGCAATTCTGAACCTAAACAAAGCATTGATTCGCAAATATCACAAATCAAAACCTTGTTCCCTTGTTTTGAGTAGTGTATATTATAATCTGCAATAAAATAGTTCTTCCACCATAACCTGGCCTCTTTACCCCCCCTTTTTACAAATTTTTCCAAGAATACCACGCTAAAGTTAATGCCATGGCTTTAACTTTACCCCAGCACTTATTCATGACTAGCGTCTTTATTCAAATATTCTGAACTGAACAACCATTTTTCGGCCACATAAAATGCAAGAACCTAATGGACCTTCATCCACAATGACCTGCGTTGTAAAAAAAATATACTGCATTTTTCCAACGCAGTTCAGTGGCCCCAAACATGCCACTGAATGTGGTCTACAGCCATATATCACATTTATATCCGTATACCTCAACATTACGTTATCAGGTATCACTATCAATATAACAGTATAACATACCTCTATGTAGATGGTGGCGACCATCACCCACTTGATGCAGAGCTACGTACTTCATCCTCCCTCATTCGATTTCTGTGTGTCAAGTCTTCCTTTCCTTTCTCTTCCCGTCACTCTCTGCAATTCTTCTCTTTACATCAAGTGGTTCTACACTGAGTGACAAGCCTAATGGTTTCCTGTAAGCAAGGAAACCATATACAGTGCTGGGTGGGTGGTAACCATACAACCAAACTACGGGGTAAGTGCAGCCTGGTATGGTGCCCATGTTAACTAGATGGAGATGCAAATGCAGCATCCACCCACCAATCAAAACCTTCATACTTGTCCCTGCACTGTGCTGTCAGCTAGAAGAGAAACGTTATTCATTTTAAAATTTCTTATACAATAGTTCTTTCACCTTAACTTCCCCTTGACATTTTTCTCCCCTTTAAACATTATTACATGTACAGTATGTCTGTGCTTAATATGATGCCATGGATCTACCCTTATCGCAGCACTTCTTCATGATTTTCGTCATTCCAACACCTGTTACATAACCAGTACACATTCGAAACTTTACATTTCTTTCTTCCTTTGGCCAAGCTAAAATGCAAGGAGCCTGATAATCCCCCACCCACAAGGGCCTGTGTTGTGAAAAAATATATTGCTTTTTTTCCTCCCAGTTCAGTGGTCACAAGCACGTCACTGTATGTGGTGTACAACCATGCATCACATTTATATCAGTATAGTCATGTATCGTATCATACCATTATCAGTATACTTTATCAGGAACACTATACCACATACCTCTTCGAAGGAGGTGGCGACCATCACCCACTTACTTGATGCAGTGCTTGCCTATTTCTTCCTTCCCCATGCTAAGTTTGCGTGTTCTATCCTCTTCTTCCTTCGCTTTGTCATTTTTTTATACTCTTCTGTGCCTCTTAATTAGTGGACAGATAAAATTGCAACCTTCACACTTATATAAATATCAAAAGAATCATGTATCTTATCATACCATTTATCAAGATACTTTATCAATAAGAAAATAGCACATACTTCTCAGAAGGTGGTGGCGACCATCACCCGCTTACTTAATGCAGTGTTTGCCTACTTGTTCCTTACCCATCCAAAGTTTGTGTGTTCTCTCCTATTCTTCCTTCTTCCTCCCTATGTGCTCTCCACTCCTATCTTCCCTTTCTGTCGTTTTTTATACTCTTGTAAGCCTGTTTATCGAATGAAAATAATATGCAACGTCCACCCAGCAACCAAACCTTCACACTTATCCCTGCACCACACTCTTGATGCGTTGTGCTGTCAGCCACAATGGAAAGTACTATTGTAACAGTTCTTTCACCTTAACTTGGCCTGGATTTATCCCCACCCTCCCCTTTACAGATTATTTCATGTGTGCCCATGCTAAAGATAATGCCATGGTTTTATGCTTTAAAGCACTTCATCAGGACTAGCATTAATCAAAACTTTAAAATTTATCACTACACATTCAGGATATAACTTTTTGGGTCAAGTTAAAATGCAAGAACCTAACAGACCTCCACCCACAAGGGCCTGTGTTGTGAATAAATATTGCATTTTTTTTCACACAGTTCAGTGGCCCCAGACACGACATTGAATGTGGTCTACAGCCATATATCTTACGTTTTATAAACATAGTTATGTATCATATCATACCACTATGTATACATTTTATCAGTAACAAAATACCACATACCTCTTAGCAGGTGTTGCCGACCATCACCCACTTACTTGATCCAGTGCTTGGCTACTTCTTCCTTTCTCTGCGCTTTCCTTTTCTTCCTTCCCTTTCTGTTATTTTTGGATACTTTTGAGAGCCTGTTAATTGACTTAAGAGACGAAAAAGCAGCGTCCACCCAGCTACCAAACCTTCATACTTGTCCCTGCACTGTGCTGTCAGCCTCAAGAGGAACGTCAACCAATTTACATTTTCTGATAAAATAGTTCTTTCACCTTAACTTGCCCTTTATATTTTTCTCCCCAATAAAGATTATTACATGTGTGTCTATGCTAAAGATGATGCCATGGATCTACCCTTATCAAACCACTTCTTCATGACTAGCATCATTCCAAAAACTGTTACATATACCAGTACACATTCGAAATTTTATTTTATTTTTTGGGCCAAATTACATTTTAAGAACTTAAGAGACCTCCATCCACAAGGGCCTGTGTTGTGAAACAAATATATTGCATTTTTTCCCCTCACGGTTCCGTGGTCCCAAACACGCCAGTGAACGTTGTCTACAACCATACATCACATTTATCAACATACTCCTGAATCGTATTCTACAACCATCAGTATACTTTATCAGTAACAATATATCACATACCTCTTGTTATGTGGTGGCGACCATCACCCACTTTCTTGATGCAGTGCTTGCCTACTTGTTCCTTCCCCATCCAAAGTTTCTGTGTTCTCTCCTCTTCTTCCTTCTTCCTCCCTCTGTGCTCTCCACTCCTATCTTCCTTTTCTGTCGTTTTTTATACTCTTCCAAGCCTTTTTTTCCGAGTGAAAAAGAATATGCAACGTCCACCCAGCAACCAAACCTTCACACTTATCCCTGCACCTTACTTGTGATGCGTTGTGCTGTCAGCCACAAGGGAAAGTACTATTTTAACAGTTCTTTCACCTTAACTTGGCCTGGATTTATCCCCACCCTCCCCTTTACAGATTATTTCATGTGTGCCCATGCTAAAGATAATGCCATGGTTTTATGCTTTAAAGCACTTCATCATGACTAGCATTCATAAAAACTTTAAAATGTATCACTACACATTCAGGATATAACTTTTTGGGTCAAGTTAAAATGCAAGAACCTAACAGACCTCCACCCACAAGGGCCTGTGATGTGAAAAAATTTATTGCAGTTTTTCTCACAAAGTTCAGTGGCCCCAAACACGCCACTGAATGTGGTCTACAGCCATATTATCTCCCATTATATCAATACAAATATAGTTATGTATCGTATCATACCACTATGTATACATTTTATCAGTAACAAAATACCACATACCTCTAAGTAGGTGATGGCGACCATCACCCACTTACCTCACGCAGTGCTTGGCTACTTCTTCCTTCCTTATTCTACCTTTCTCTGCGCTTTCCTTTTCTTCCTTCCCTTTGTTATTTTTTGATACTTTTGAGAGCCTATTAATCGAGTGAAGAGACGAAAAAGCAGCGTCCACCCAGCGACCAAACCTTCATACTTGTCCCTGCACTGTGCTGTCAGCCTCAAGAGGAACGTCAATCATTTTAAAATTTCTGATACAATAGTTCTTTCACCTTAACTTGGCCTTTATATTTTTCTCACCATTGAAGATTATGCTAAAGATGATGCCATGGATCTACCCTTATCCCACTACTACTTCATGACTAGCATCATTCCAAAAACTGTTACATATACCAGTACACATTCGAAATTGATTTTTTTTTTTTATTTGGCCATCCATCCACAAGGGCCTGTGTTTTGAAAAAATCTATTGCATTCCCCCCCCCCCACCACCACGGTTCAGTGGCCCCAAACACGCCACTGAACGTTGTCTACAACCATATATCACATTTACCAACATACTCCTGAATCGGATTATACAACTATCAGTATACTTTATCAGTAACAATATATCACATACCTCTTGTTACGTGGTGGCGACCATCACCCACTTTCTTGATGCAGTGCTTGCCTACATGTTCCTTCCCCATTCTAAGTTTGTGTGTTCTCTCCTATCCTTCCTTCATTCTTCCATTATATGTTCTCCCTTCTTCCTTCCCCTTCTGTTATTTTTTGATACTCTTCCGAGTCAGTTTATTGTGTGACGAGACTAAAATGCAGCGTCCACCCAGCAACTAAACCTTCACACTTATTGCTGCACCACACTTCTGATGCTTTGTGCTGTCAGCTACAAGGGAAAGTGCCATTTTAACATTTCTAATAAAACAGTTCTTTCACCTTAACCTGGCCTGGATTTATCCCCACCCTCCCCTTCACAGATTATTTAAAGTGTGCCCATGCTAAAAATAATGCCACGGTTTTATGCTTTAAAGCACTTCATCATGACTAGCATTAATTAAAAACTTAAAATGTACCGCTCCACATTCAGGATCTAACTTTTTGGGTCGTTAAAACGCAAGAACCTAATAGACATCCATCCACAAAGGCCTGTGTTGTGAATAAATATCGCATTTTTTCTCACAGTTCATTGGCCCTAAACACGCCATTAAATGTGGTCTACAGCCATATATCTTACATTATATCAATATATATATAGTTATGTATCGTATCATACCGCTATGGATACATTTTATCAGTAACAAAATACCACATACCTCTTTGTAGGTCTTGGTGACCATCATCCACTTACTTGATCCAGTGCTTGGCTACTTCTTCCTTCTTAAGAAGACATTTGTGTGTCTGTTATCCTCTTCCTGTCACTCTCTGCTACTCTTCCCATTATTTCAAGTGGCTCCTCACTGTTCGACAAGTCTAATGGTTTCCTGTAAGCCAGGAAAGTGCAGCCTGGTGGTGTCCCTGTTCACCGAATGGAGATGGAAATGCAGCATCCACCCTGCAACCAAACCTTCATACTTGTCCCTTCACTGTGCTGTCAGCCTCAAGAGGAACGTCAACCATTCTAAAATTTCAAAAACCATGCTTCTTTCACCTTCACTTGCCCTTTATATTTTTCTCCCCTTGAAAGATTATTACATGTGTGTCTATGCTAAAGATGATGCCATGGATCTAACCTTATCTCAGCACTTCTTCATGAACCTAATATACCTCCATCCACAAGGGCCTGTGTTGTGGGAAAAAAAAAAATCACAGTTCAGTGCCTCCAAACACGCCACTAAATGTGATCTACAGCCATATATCTCACATTTATATCAATATCAGTATAGTTATGTATCCTATCTTACCACTATCAGTATACTGTATCAGTAACAATATACCACATACCTCTTCGTAGGTGGTGGCGACCATCACTCACTCACTTACTTGATGCAGTGCTTGCCTAGTTGTTCCTTCCTCAATCAAAGTTTTTGGGTTCTCTCCTCTTCTTCCTTCCCTTTCTGTCATTTTTGATACTCTTCTGTCTTTTAATCGAGTGGAGAGACGAAAATGCAGCGTCCGCCCAGCAATCAAGCCTTCACACTTATCACAGCACGCTGTGTGCTGTCACACTGGAATTTGACAAGAAACTACTTAAAATATACAAAGAATAAAAATATACAAAGAATAAAAATATACAAAAAATATACGTATACAAAAAATATAAAAAATTTACAAATCCTGCATGTTGCTATAGTCTCACCAATCTTAAACCCAGGTTTGGGTGGAGTCTGGCGCTGGGTGCAGCCATGCCATACTTCCTAAACGAGCGATGAGTAGATTCTGTTATATATGTAATAGGCATCACAGATAGGTACACACATACTAATACAATATAAACGTAAGTATTCTAGCATATCAAAGGAAGGTAAACGTGTAATGCATATGGCTCTTGTACATCAATAAAGAAACGTGGCATACATATTTTACAGTGGTGCTGAAAAATATGTAGTTACTTTTACCGACTTTCACGGTAGTTCTAAGTTGGGTAAGTAATGTAACAATTACGTTTATAATATAATTTGAAGGAATCAGTAGAACATACGCTATTTTCTTAATAGAAATAAATAAGTTAAAACACTCACGAGCGGCAACACCAGGCCCATACTGAGAGTTAATCCATTGGAGGGAGATTTAAGCTTCCGTCAGGTGCTTCCACTATTCACTTTCTATGTTGATGCAGACACAATGGCAGCTACGCCAACTCGCTCGCATCTACATAGTCAAGCCAAAGAAATGGCCTTCAACGTAAGCCAGTATTTTCTGCAGGAGAAGCAGTACGGAGGAATTTTCGATGATGTGTCAAGGGCAATTCATCGAACAGCTGCAGCAACAGGACTTAGCAAGAGCAGGATTGAAGCAATACGCAGAGAAGCAAGAGATAATGAAGAAAACAACTCTCCAGAGTTTACGTCTCCCAAGAAAATCACTCTCACCTCTTCTGATGAGGAGGATTCATGATAATTTCTTACATGCTGTAAGAGAAGAGGAATAGGCCTATCGGGGAAACCTCTTAAAAAAAAAAAAAAACGCGCCGCGACTTTTACCTCTTGGGTGGTGTGGAAAGAAAGTCTAAGTTTTAATATGTAGAGTGTAATTTAAAGGCTATAACCAGGTAAAAAATCATAAATTATATGAGAGAGAGAGAATGAGACTTTTAAATTCATTATTTTGATTATATTTATAACTTAAACTAGTTTGTCTTTACACACACACACATACACACACACACACACACACAGAAGTGGGTGAAGTCATGTCAGGCCAGGTGGCGAGATGGGAGCGGACGAACTCTAACGGTGTCAGGTCAGCCACTAGCCAATCAGAGTATAGGAAACAAGGCAACGCTGTACGCCGGGAAATCCCCGGCTAGACTCCACCCAAACCTAGGTTTTAGATTGGTGAGACTATAGACGTAGAGGACAGCTGACTGTAGACCTAGAAACAATGATTAGATTAAAGGTGCAAGTACAAGAGGTTGCATTCAAGGTCGACGTTTACCAATAATCAAGATTTGGTTTTGAGGACAGGATTTCAATGGTCACCATTCTGAGGAGAAGGGCAAAGCTTCTTACGGGGTGATAATATTCGAGGGTTGCCATTTTTTTCCTCTTTGTGGGGGATTTTTTTTTTTTTCCCCCCATTATCACACTTCTTTTCCTTTCGAGGGTCACATTTTTTCCCTTTTCTATGGCCATTTTTCTTTCTTTCAGAGGGAAAATTTTTTTCTTTTCGATGGTAAGTTCTTTTTCTTTTCACGAGTAGTTATTTTTCTTCCAATGGTTCTTTGAGAATCGCATTTTTTTCCTTTTCAAGGGTATTAGTTTTTTTTTTTTTTTTTCCAGCGTAGCAATTTTTATCTCAAGGATATATTTTTTTTTTTTTTTTTTTTTTCTTTTCGAGGGCCACTTTATTTTTTCTTATCATGGGTTTCGTACAAAATCGGACATACGTTCAGTACAAAATCGGGCATACGCTCAGAACGGTATGCTAGGGTAAAGTAGGGTAGCGTATGGTAGGGTACACATCCAAGAAATAATTTAAAAAAAAATAATAAAATCCACGCAATAGACCTTCAGCCAAGACTGGACAGAAGCAGCCACCAGTAAGTCAATATCTAAGTCCATACCTAAATCTATATTTCTAAATCTATTATTATTCTTGCTACCATCAGCATTTTAGTCAGTTTCTAGGAATTGTAAATCTACTATTCTTAGATATAGCACTCATCTAGGCTATATCCAACCCTTTCTAGTTTATGAAATCTGTGAGGCAGATAAGTCTGAAAAATTAGGACAAATACTCTTATCAGTTGTGTCCCGTCTTTCCATGCTGTAGTGCTCAACCCGCAAAACAAAAAACTTTAGGCATTATTACCCCGAGTTTTTGGTACTATTAGTAGAGAAAATGTATTGTGGTAGGTGGTGCTGGTGGTGATCATCATCCACTCACTTTATGTTGTGCTGCCTACTTTTTCCTTCACCTTTACTCTTTTTCTATGACTGCTCTCCTTTCTTTCAATTCCCTTGCGTACTGTATAATACTCTGCAAAAAATTAAGTTTGTATTAGTCATTACAGTAATCGCTCCAATATCCGGAGTAATAGAGCCATCGGTAGGTTTGGTTATTGGTTTCGTCTGGATATTGGGCCCCAGCTTATGGACTTGTACTTATGGACCCTAACTCAGAGAAACACCTATACAACTCCCTCTGAACATGCATAGCACCTATTTAAGACCCAAATCACACCAATAAGGCACATAAATGACTGAAATAAATGCAAAAGAAACATAAAATGAGGGTTTAGAAGTATGTTCATACATTAATAAACATTCTGGTACTTATGGACCCTAACCTAGCCTAACTCTGAAAAACACATTCCTACTGCACATGCATGAGGTAAGTATAGTATGGAAAAAAGTACAGTATGAAACATTCTGGCTATTTACAACAAGTCCCTGGCCACCTCGATGAATAACCGCCTCCTCTTGGACTCTGACAATAAGAACGATTTCCTGAAGCACTTGCAGTACACTCTTCCTGAAATCTTGCACTGAACTTAATCAATAACACACAGAAGTCCGTTCTCTTCATAGTGTTCACTTTAGTCCAAATAATGTTCCATTTTAATTTAGTGTTGCACATTAACTTTTCCCAAGTTTTTTTTATTTTCCAAAGCCAAAACAAAGAATGTTAGTTACGTTAAATTTTGTTTCCAATGAGTCTTTTCTCTCATTTCGAAAACCTTAACACAACACACTGTTTTTTTCACTGCACAACACTCAAAATTCCCGTGTGGTCTAGTGGAGAAGTTCTTGCAGTTTATTCACTGTCAGAGTCCAAGATTATCACTGGCAGGCGACCAAGGGGTGCATCGCTGGGTCGTGGTGATGGCGTACCGACTGCAGAAGACTCTGACGAAAGCCGCAAACTCACGTCGAGCGGTGACTCCACTGTAGCTGATGTGCTGGGCTGTGGCTCGGAGCATGAGGGCCTGTCTTGGGGAGGCAACGGAGTGAAGCCAGGGCTTGGCACAGCGGGGGTCACAGGCCTGAAAAAACTGTCAATTGTCGACTGACGCAAGGACCGACGATTCTGGCGATTGATGATGCGCTGCCTGAAAGCACGCACTTCCTCCACGAGTCCCAAGGGCCCCATCTCCCTGTCGCAGTCCGGGTGTTCCAGTTAGTCTAGGACGAACTCTAGATGTTCCCGGAGTGCGCTCAGCTTGGGGATGGCTGGAGTAGTGTCCTGTCGAGAGGAGTCCGCATCATCGTCGCCTTCGTCGTCAGAATCTTCAAGTTCGGGACTGACACCAGCAACCGAAAACGCGATCTCGATATCAGACAATGTCCGATACCCAGGATCGCCCTCGTCGTCGTCCAACCACTCGCGTACATCATCCACATCAACAACGTCGCCATGCGTTCGTAGCCGTGCATGGAAGTCATCCACGTCAAAGCCCAGAAAATCGTACTCCACATCTGTTCCGACAAGCAGACGAGACCAACCATTTTCAAGCGTTTTCACAGGGACTTCCTTCCATGCACTAGCCCAGTTGTACAGCGCAGACTTGATGTTGCAGCGGCGAAGGTTTTCCAAAGTCCGCTTGCCTCGAGTGTCACGTCCTTCCCTGCGCTCATCCTCGTCCTCGAGAACAACCATCACCTCGTCCAGGAACTTCCGACGGTACAGGCGCTTTGTTGCCATGATCACTCCTTGGTCCATGGGTTGAACGAGAGCAGTCTTATTAGGTGGCAGAAACATGCACCTAATACGGCCATTCTCAGCAACCAAGTCCTTGTTGCACGGGTGGGCAGGTGCACTGTCGAGCAGAAGGAGAGCCTTTACCTGGTCGCGAGGGATTCCCAGTGTCTTCGTCTGGTACTGGATGACCTCCTTGACAAAGTGACGGTGAAACCAGTCTTAGAAAATCACAGCTGTGAACCATGCTTTCAAAGAATGGTACCATACGACAGGAAGGACATCCATCACCCCAAGAAGGCACCGAGGCTGCTTTGCACGGCCAACAACAACGGGCTTAAGCCGGTGCATGCCGTTAGCACTGGCACAACACAAAGCAGATATCCGTTCCTTGGAAAGCTTGCGGCCAGGTACACGCTTCTCCGTCTCCTCGGCTAGAGTGTTCGTTGGCAGCGAGCGATAGAATAGGCCAGTTTCGTCTGCGTTATAGACTTGACCAAGAGTGAGGCCCTCCCTGTCGATCAAGCCTTTCACCTTGTGCCGAAACTCGTCAACTCCATCCTCGTTAGCGTCCAATGCTTCGCCATGTGCTTTACGGTTAGTAAGGCCAGGTCGCAACTTGAACGCGAAGAGCCAACCCTCGGATGCCTTGAAGTCTAGGGCGTCGTGAAGCCTTGCAAACTTCTCAGCAGCAGCCTTCAGCTCCGTTCCACGTACCATCACACCAGCTGCACGTTGCTGTTGGTACCAAATCAACGTGGATCGGTCGATTTCTGCAAACTTGGGGGTAAACATAACCTTCCTTTCCACGTTGCGTTTGCTTCTCGACGAGAAGTCAGCCGTGTACTGCAGGAGTTTGTCTCGGGAACGTTTGATATCGAACAAAGTCGACCGGGCCAGGTTATACTCGTGGAGAATGCGGGAAGAAGACCAACCCGCATCAACTTTCTCCAATATCTCCCTCTTCTTTTCCAGAGTCAACACCACTCTCTTCCTTTTCTTAGGTGGCGGGGCCATCATCACACACACTAAGAGGAGGGCCGAGAGCAGCAGGAGGCCTTGCAGCAAGTATGGCACCACCACAAAAGCGAGCACGTGGGCAGCCATTGTGAAGAGCGTAGGTCCAGTCGCGGCGAGAGACAGGCGGGAAGTGGGGAGGATGCAGCGGCACTCTATCGGATGTCGGAGTAATGACGAACCAAAACAATACTCTCCCGCAGCGCGCGTGGCAAGTTCAAATTACGGACGGCAAAAAATCGATTTTTAAATTTTTTTTTTTTTTTGGATTTTCGGACCATTTTGGGAATGTTGGATCCCAGGACGATAAGGTCCGGGTAATGGGGATGTTCTGTTATTGGGCGTCCGGATATTAGAGTGATTACTGTATTATCAACATTATCATCATTATCGCTTAATACAATTATTATTATTATATTCATTATTGCCGGTTGTAAATCATAAGTTCTTAAGTCGGCAGGAACTTATGTTACAGTATTTCAAAAAGTATGTTTCAGACAATACTTCAGTTCTTTTACCTATACCAGGGCCGGACAGAGCAGGGTAATAAAAGCCTCTAGTCCAGGGCTCAAACCCATTCCCAGCAAGCACTCAAGTCTACTTACAGCCTAAAGAAACCACATAATCGGATTAGGTAGGTTAGTACATGGATGCAAGGACATTTCAAAAATACTGCACACCTTACCACATGTACTATTAGGAGACATGGGTGAAGCATTGTGATATACTGTATCTACATCCTTGCTAACTATTTGGAAGGGGAGGCCAAGGATGAGATGGAGGGATGGCGTGGTGAGGTAGCCTATATGAGGGATGGCGTGGTGAGGTAGCCTATATGAAAGATGGGCGTGTGAGCTGGGGAGAGGACAGTGAAAGCGCGGAGGACAGGGCGACATGGAGGCAATTTGTTTGTGGCCACTCCGTAAGGGATTAAGGAGTCTGGCAATAGACAGACAGACGTTGAAATTCTTAACAGACAAAGGGTGAATCTATAAACTTTCCGATTTAACTAAAAAGTAGACAATCAAGGATGAAACTGGCATTTAAAAAGATTGAACGAAATATACTTAGCAAGCATAAAAAGGCAGGAGAAGCCCGAGGATGAGATGGAGGGATGGAGTGGAGACGTATATGACAGGGGGATGTGAGCTTGGGAGCAAGGCACTGAAGAGGCACCGGGCAGGGAGACATTGAGGCGATTTGTTTGTGACCATCTCTTAAGCGATTAACGCGTCTGGCAATAGGCAGATGTTATGCACACTGGCGTATGCATAAGACGGTATACACAAAAGGGTATACTAAGTTTACTTGGTTATATCATGCATATTTGTGTTTGCATGAGGATATAAGCAAAATGGTATACAGTTATACTGTATGCAATGGGGTATGCTTTAGAGGGCATATACAAAGGGAGTATACCAATATTACTGGTTTACGTAAGATGTAAAACCGAGTACGCATAAGTGTACACTGGGTTCAGTCATGCATAATGTGGTATGCATAAGGCTATACACAAGGCTATACTGGGTTATATTGTATGCATAAGCCTATACACAAAGGGGTATCTGTTTTTCTATCTATCTGTCTGTCTATAGTCTCAGAATACTATAACTTACTCCTTAAAAAAAAAGGTAATAAGTATAAAAAGCCAAAATAACGTACCAACAGGCAGACTAACCCCTCCTCCAATATGCAGGGAAGATGGGGGGCCCTCTAGTCATCTACCCATCCTCAACCCTCTCATCCGCTTCTCATCCTCACAAGTCCATCCCAAGAGCAGATCCTGAAACAATTAAAACTTCAGACAAAAGATATGGATGAAGGCTATCAATTTCAAAAAGTATGTTAAATATAGTTTGTGTCTCAAATAGTTTCATAAAGTTTCACTTCACAGGTCAAACCAGAAATGTCCTCCCAATCAAGGAATCTTACCTTTTAACCACTGCACTTACACCCTCTCCACTAAGCAGAGGAGTTTGTGACCCTTTCATTATCATCATCGCCTGTTGTAAATCAGAAGTTCATATGGCTGCAGCAACTGTTATTTCATGTTACAGTATTTCAAAGGGTAAGTTTCAGACAATAATTCAGTTCTTTTACCTTTACCAGGACAGGGCACAGCAGGGCAGGGCACTACAAGCCTCTAGTCCAGGGCTCAAACCCATCCCCAGCAAGCATTCAAGTCTACTTAAAGGCTAAAGAAACCACATAATCGGAATAGGTAGGTTAGTACATGGATGCAAGGACATTTCAATAAAAGTACTGCACACCTTACCACATGTACCATTAGGAGACATGGGTGAAGCATTGCGATATACCTACATCCCTGGTAACTATTTTGAGGGCGAGGCCAAGGATGAG
>NC_137000.1:31437949-31547949 GCF_032717465.1 Coenobita brevimanus
ACGGCAGGGCAGGACAGGACACAAAAGGGCAGGGCACGGCAGGGCAGGACAGGACACAAAAGGGCAGGGCACGGCAGGGCAGGACAGGACACAAAAGGGCAGGGCACGGCAGGGCAGGACAGGACACAAAAGGGCAGGGCACGGCAGGGCAGGACAGGACACAAAAGGGCAGGGCACGGCAGGGCAGGACAGGACACAAAAGGGCAGGGCACGGCAGGGCAGGACAGGACACACACAGGGCAGGGCAGGACAGGACACACAGGACAGGACACACAGGGCAGGGCAGGACAGGACACACAGGGCAGGGCAGGGCAGGGCAGGACAGACAGGGCAGGGCACACAGGGCAGGACAGGACACACAGGGCAGGGCAGGACACACAGGGCAGGACAGGACACACAGGGCAGGACAGGGCAGGACAGCAGGCAGGCAGGGCAGGGCACAGGACACACAGGGCAGGAGGACACACAGGGCAGGGCAGGGCAGGACAGGACAGGACAGGACAGGACACACAGGGCAGGGCAGGGCAGGACAGGACACGACAGGGGGCAGGGCAGGACAGGACACACACAGGGCAGGGCAGGACAGGACACACAGGGCAGGACAGGACACACAGGGCAGGACAGGACACACAGGGCAGGAGCAGGGCAGGGCAGGGCAGGACAGGACACACAGGGCAGGGCAGGGCAGGGCAGGACAGGACAGGACAGGACAGGACACACAGGGCAGGACAGGACACAGGACAGGACAGGGCAGGGCAGGCAGGACAGGACAGGACACACAGGGCAGGACAGGACACACCGGGCAGGACAGGACACACAGGGCCGGGCTGTGCAGGGCAGGACAGTACAGTCCACCCAGTGCAGGGCAGGGCAGGGCAGGGCAGGACAGGACAGGACAGGACAGGACACACAGGGCAGGGCAGGGCAGGACAGGACACACAGGACAGGACACACAGGGCAGGGCAGGACAGGACACACAGGACAGGACACACAGGGCAGGGCAGGACAGGACACGCAGGACAGGACACACAGGACAGGGCAGGGCAGGCAGGGCAGGACAGGACACACAGGGCAGGGCAGGGCAGGGCAGGGCAAGACAGGACAGGACAGGACAGGACACACAGGGCAGGGCAGGACAGGACACACAGGGCAGGGCACGGCAGGGCAGGACAGGACACAGGGCAGGGCACGGCAGGGCAGGGCAGGACAGGACACACAGGGCAGGGCACGGCAGGGCAGGGCAGGACAGGACACACAGGGCAGGGCACGGCAGGGCAGGGCAGGACAGGACACACAGGGCAGGGCAGGGCAGGACAGGACACACAGGGCAGGGCAGGGCAGGACAGGACACACAGGGCAGGGCACGGCAGGGCAGGGCAGGACAGGACACACAGGGCAGGGCACGGCAGGGCAGGGCAGGACAGGACACACAGGGCAGGGCACGGCAGGGCAGGACAGGACACAAAAGGGCAGGGCACGGCAGGGCAGGACAGGACACACAGGGCAGGACACACAGGACAGGACACACAGGGCAGGGCAGGACAGGACACACAGGGCAGGGCACGGCAGGGCAGGGCAGGACAGGACACACAGGGCAGGGCACGGCAGGGCAGGGCAGGACAGGACACACAGGGCAGGGCACGGCAGGGCAGGACACACAGGGCAGGGCACGGCAGGGCAGGACAGGACAGGACACAAGGGCAGGGCACGGCAGGGCAGGAGGACAGGACACAAAAGGGCAGGGCACGGCAGGGCAGGGCAGGACAGGACACACAGGGCAGGGCACGGCAGGGCAGGGCAGGACAGGACACACAGGGCAGGGCACGGCAGGGCAGGACAGGACACAAAAGGGCAGGGCACGGCAGGGCAGGACAGGACACAAAAGGGCAGGGCACGGCAGGGCAGGACAGGACACAAAAGGGCAGGGCACGGCAGGGCAGGACAGGACACAAAAGGGCAGGGCACGGCAGGGCAGGACAGGACACACAGGGCAGGGCACGGCAGGGCAGGACAGGACACACACAGGGCAGGGCACGGCAGGGCAGGGCAGGACAGGACACACAGGGCAGGGCACGGCAGGGCAGGACAGGACACACAGGGCAGGGCACGGCAGGGCAGGACAGGACACACAGGGCAGGGCACGGCAGGGCAGGACAGGACAGGACACACAGGGCAGGGCACGGCAGGGCAGGACAGGACACACAGGGCAGGGCACGGCAGGGCAGGACAGGACACACAGGGCAGGGCACGGCAGGGCAGGACAGGACACACAGGGCAGGGCACGGCAGGGCAGGACAGGACACACAGGGCAGGGCACGGCAGGGCAGGACAGGACACACAGGGCAGGGCACGGCAGGGCAGGACAGGACACACAGGGCAGGGCACGGCAGGGCAGGACAGGACACACAGGGCAGGGCACGGCAGGGCAGGACAGGACACACAGGGCAGGGCACGGCAGGGCAGGACAGGACACACAGGGCAGGGCACGGCAGGGCAGGACAGGACACACAGGGCAGGGCACGGCAGGGCAGGACAGGACACACAGGGCAGGGCACGGCAGGGCAGGACAGGACACACAGGGCAGGGCACGGCAGGGCAGGACAGGACACACAAGGGCAGGGCACGGCAGGGCAGGACAGGACACACAGGGCAGGGCAGGCAGGGCAGGACAGGACAGGGCAGGGCAGGGCACGGCAGGACACACAGGGCAGGGCACGGCAGGGCAGGACAGGACACACAGGGCAGGGCACGGCAGGGCAGGACAGGACACACAGGGCAGGGCACGGCAGGGCAGGACAGGACACACAGGGCAGGGCACGGCAGGGCAGGACAGGACACACAGGGCAGGGCACGGCAGGGCAGGACAGGACACACAGGGCAGGGCACGGCAGGGCAGGACAGGACACACAGGGCAGGGCACGGCAGGGCAGGACAGGACACACAGGGCAGGGCACGGCAGGGCAGGACAGGACACACAGGGCAGGGCACGGCAGGGCAGGACAGGACACACAGGGCAGGACACGGCAGGGCAGGGCACGGCAGGGCAGGACAGGACACACAGGGCAGGGCACGGCAGGGCAGGACAGGACACACAGGGCAGGGCACGGCAGGGCAGGACAGGACACACAGGGCAGGGCACGGCAGGGCAGGACAGGACACACAGGGCAGGGCACGGCAGGGCAGGACAGGACACACAGGGCAGGGCACGGCAGGGCAGGACAGGACACACAGGGCAGGACAGGACACACAGGGCAGGACAGGACACACAGGGCAGGACAGGACACACAGGGCAGGACAGGACACACAGGGCAGGACAGGACACACAGGGCAGGACAGGACACACAGGGCAGGACAGGACACACAGGGCAGGGCACGGCAGGGCAGGACAGGACACACAGGGCAGGGCACGGCAGGGCAGGACAGGACACACAGGGCAGGGCACGGCAGGGCAGGACAGGACACGCAGGGCAGGACGGCAGGGCAGGACAGGACACACAGGGCAGGGCACGGCAGGGCAGGACAGGACACACAGGGCAGGGCACGGCAGGGCAGGACAGGACACACAGGGCAGGGCACGGCAGGGCAGGACAGGACACACAGGGCAGGGCACGGCAGGGCAGGACAGGACACACAGGGCAGGGCACGGCAGGGCAGGACAGGACACACAGGGCAGGGCACGGCAGGGCAGGACAGGACACACAGGGCAGGGCACGGCAGGGCAGGACAGGACACACAGGGCAGGGCACGGCAGGGCAGGACAGGACACACAGGGCAGGGCACGGCAGGGCAGGACAGGACACACAGGGCAGGGCACGGCAGGGCAGGACAGGACACACAGGGCAGGGCACGGCAGGGCAGGACAGGACACACAGGGCAGGGCACGGCAGGGCAGGACAGGACACACAGGGCAGGGCACGGCAGGGCAGGACAGGACACACAGGGCAGGGCACGGCAGGGCAGGACAGGACACACAGGGCAGGGCACGGCAGGGCAGGACAGGACACACAGGGCAGGGCACGGCAGGGCAGGACAGGACACACAGGGCAGGGCACGGCAGGGCAGGACAGGACACACAGGGCAGGGCACGGCAGGGCAGGACAGGACACACAGGGCAGGGCACGGCAGGGCAGGACAGGACACACAGGGCAGGGCACGGCAGGGCAGGACAGGACACACAGGGCAGGGCACGGCAGGGCAGGACAGGACACACAGGGCAGGGCACGGCAGGGCAGGACAGGACACACAGGGCAGGGCACGGCAGGGCAGGACAGGACACACAGGGCAGGGCACGGCAGGGCAGGACAGGACACACAGGGCAGGGCACGGCAGGGCAGGACAGGACACACAGGGCAGGGCACGGCAGGGCAGGACAGGACACACAGGGCAGGGCACGGCAGGGCAGGACAGGACACACAGGGCAGGGCACGGCAGGGCAGGACAGGACACACAGGGCAGGGCACGGCAGGGCAGGACAGGACACACAGGGCAGGGCACGGCAGGGCAGGACAGGACACACAGGGCAGAGCACGGCAGGGCAGGACAGGACACACAGGGCAGGGCACGGCAGGGCAGGACAGGACACACAGGGCAGAGCACGGCAGGGCAGGACAGGACACACAGGGCAGAGCACGGCAGGGCAGGACAGGACACACAGGGCAGAGCACGGCAGGGCAGGACACACAGGGCAGGGCACGGCAGGGCGGGGCAGAGCACGGCAGGGCAGGGCACGGCGGGGCAGAGCACGGCAGGGCAGAGCACGGCGGGGCAGGACACACAGGGCAGAGCACGGCGGGGCAGGACACACAGGGCAGAGCACGGCAGGGCAGGACACACAGGGCAGAGCACGGCGGGGCAGGACACACAGGGCAGAGCACGGCGGGGCAGGACACACAGGGCAGAGCACGGCGGGGCAGGACACACAGGGCAGAGCACGGCGGGGCAGGACACACAGGGCAGAGCACGGCGGGGCAGGACACACAGGGCAGAGCACGGCGGGGCAGGACACACAGGGCAGAGCACGGCGGGGCAGGACACACAGGGCAGAGCACGGCGGGGCAGGACACACAGGGCAGAGCACGGCGGGGCAGGACACACAGGGCAGAGCACGGCGGGGCAGGACACACAGGGCAGAGCACGGCAGGGCAGGACACACAGGGCAGAGCACGGCTGGGCAGGACACACAGGGCAGAGCACGGCAGGGCAGGACACACAGGGCAGAGCACGGCAGGGCAGGACACACAGGGCAGAGCACGGCAGGGCAGGACACACAGGGCAGAGCACGGCAGGGCAGGACACACAGGGCAGAGCACGGCAGGGCAGGACACACAGGGCAGAGCACGGCAGGGCAGGACACACAGGGCAGAGCACGGCAGGGCAGGACACACAGGGCAGAGCACGGCAGGGCAGGACACACAGGGCAGAGCACGGCAGGGCAGGACACACAGGGCAGAGCACGGCAGGGCAGGACACACAGGGCAGAGCACGGCAGGGCAGGACACACAGGGCAGAGCACGGCAGGGCAGGACACACAGGGCAGAGCACGGCAGGGCAGGACACACAGGGCAGAGCACGGCAGGGCAGGACACACAGGGCAGAGCACGGCAGGGCAGGACACACAGGGCAGAGCACGGCAGGGCAGGACAGGGCACTACAAGCCTATAGTCCAGGACTCAAACCCATCCCCAGCAAGCATTCAAGTCTACTTAAAGCCTAAAGAAACCACATAATCGGAATAGGTAGGTTAGTACATGGATGCAAGGACATTTCAATAAAAGTACTGCACACCTTACCACATGTACCATTAGGAGACATGGGTGAAGCATTGTGATATACCTACATCCCTGGTAACTATTTTGAGGGGGAGGCCAAGGATGAGATGAAGGGATGGCGTGGAGAGGCAGCCTATATGAGAGATGGGTGTGCGAGCTGGGGAGATGGCAGTGAAATGGCGGGGGACAGGACGACATGGAGGCAATTTGTTTGTGGCCACCCCTTAAGGGATAAAGGCGTCTGGAAATATAGAAAGACGTTGACATTCTTAACAGACAAAGGGTGAAACTATAAAATTTTCTGATTTAACTAAAAAGTAGACAGTGAAGGATAAAACTGGCATTTAAAAAGATTGAGCGAAATATAGTTATCATGCATTAAGTAGGAGGGGGAAGCCGAGGATGAGATGGAGGGATGGAGTGGGGAGGTATACAAGAGAGATGGGTGTGAGCTGGGAGCAAGGCAGTTAAGTGGCACTGGACAAGGAGACATACAGGCAATTTATCTGTGGTCACCCCATACGAGATAAAGGAGTCTGGCAATACACAGATTTTATGCACAAAACGGTATGCAGACGAGGGTATACACAAAAGGGTATACCGATTTTATTATATTATGCTTATTTGGATGTGCATGAGGATATACGCAAAACTGTATACAAAGTTATATTGTATGCATAATGGGGTATGCATAAGAGGGCATATACAAAGGGAGCATACTGTACAAATATTACTGGTTTATGTAAAATGTAAAACTGGGTATGCATAAGTGAACACCGGGTTCAATCATGCATAATGTGGTATGCATAAGGATATACACAAGGCTCTACTGGGTTATATCGGATGCATCATAGGGTATGCATAAGCCTATACACAAGGGGCTATCTATCCTTTTGTTTCTCTCTCTATCTATAGTCTATGAACAATAAAATTCATTCCGCAAAATAGTTAAGTTATATGAAGCCAAAATAACATTAACAGGTATACTAACCCCTCCTCCACTAAGCAGGGAAGATGGGGCCCTCTAGCCTTCTACCCATCCTCAACCCTCTAATCCTCTTCCCACCCTCAAGTCCATCCCAAGCGCAGATCCTGAAACAATTATAACTTCAGACAAGACATGGATGAAGGCTACCGATATAAAAAAAAGGTATGTTAAATATAGACAGCGTATCAAATAGTTTCATAAAGTTTCACTTCACATGTAAAACCAAAAATCTCCTCCCAATCAAGGAATCTTACCTTGTAACCACTGCACTTACACCGTCTCCACTATGCAGGAAGATTGTGGCCTCTCACCTACTCCTCCTCAACATCCAGTCCATCCTAGGGGCAGATCCTGAAACAACTGTAACTTCAGACAAAAGATATGAATGAAGGATATATTTTAACCTCAAAAAAGGGTGGTCATCGATCCGAGTTAGCCGTTTTAGTTGAAAGCTCTAACCCTGCGCCAACCTACTGACACGTAGGAAACACGTGTTCTGCCACACCACATGGCATTAGATCGTTTCAGTCTTGCCACAGTGCATGGCATTAGATCGTTTCAGTCTTGCCACAGTGCATGGCATTAGATCGTTTCAGTCTTGCCACAGTGCATGGCATTAAATCGTTTCAATCATGCCCAAGTACATGACAGATCTTTCCAGGCTTGGCACTGGGCATTAGATAAAAAAAAAAAAAAAACTAAATCATGTCCCATACATTAAACCAAAGATGTCCTCCCAATCAAGGAGTTTGGTCACACATACCTTTCTGATCCCAGGGGTAATTTTAAAGCCCATATGCATGTCAAGGTAGGGGTCATCAGTGGCAGAACTAGTCTGGGAAGGAATTACAGTAATTATGCAAAGCAATTAAGTAAAAGTATAAAAAGCAAGCAATAAAAAGCCATGAAAAAGCCTCTTACAGGTCCTGCAATCATCCTACATTTTTGACCTTTTGTTAAAGACTGGGTTAGAAGAGGTAAGTAGCAGGTGGTGTGGTACTGTTCATGTGATGGCGACTGGAAACTCCTACAGTTCCGCATTACTCACCTCTCCAAGCACTGATGCGAGACTGGTGAATGTCAAGCAGCAGCTAAACTTCATGCGTCTGGTAACTGAGTGTGAAGGAGGGGGAGGCGGGGGGGCTGGGGCAGATGTGGGTTTGGTGATAGGTTAGGAATCACGTAAGTCTGCAGTGTATGACTTGGACGGTAAGGATAGATGACAGCAAGATGCTAGTATTCCATTTAAAAAATTAAGTAGATGTCTGTGGAGTTAGTTTTGTCAGGAAAGTTATGGAATTTTGCTGGGTTCGGACAGAGGTTTGAATGGTTTCATTCCCTCTCGACTTTAACACGAGACGCTTCTCAATGAGATACTCGTACCGATATAACATTTGTTCACTCAAAAACAAAGAATCAGGCATGTGGAGTCCCTGGTGGTGCCCAATCATCCACCATGGTAGCCAACAACACAAACTTCCATCCAATTCTGGGAGGGAGGACCGGCAAATACTTTGTCGTATAAGTGAGAAGATAAAGTGATGATAAGGCAAGGAGAAAATGGAAGACTGAGAAACGCAGATGGTAGAGGAAGAGCAGACAGACAGGCCGTATTCTCTGTGGCTTAAAGCTAATTAGAATACGAGCCAATAGACGTGGTGAGGAGCATGTTGAAAGGAAGTAGGATAACTGGGTGCAAGGGGCAACAGGTGTTAACGTTGGCCCAATTCTATGTGGCTTAAAGCTAACTGGAATACGAGCCAAAGACGTGAAGAGAAGCATGTTGAGACGAAATATGCTAACTGGGTGCAAAGGGCAACAGGTGTTAATGTTGAGGGTCGAGGTGAAAGGCAGACCAAAAGAGACTTAGGATGAGGTCAAACACCGACCTCAGGGTTAAGGGACCTAGCTGAGGATGCTAGAGATCAAGCAGTGCCTTCGGGAACCCGACCAACCATCCCACCCATCACCATACGCTCGTGTGCTAGCCACCAATCCTAAATCTTTTAGAATTTGTTAGAACCAAATAACAAACATCAGGAACTATCCGCACCAGATGTTTGCTGGTGCGCGCGCGTGCATGTGTGCTTGCGCGTACATGTGTGCGTATGCATGTGCAAGTTTTGAGTCACTAACCGCAGTTAAAAATTCACCCAGTACGGTTTTTTATATGAAGGGACACCTACAATGTGGTGTAGGAGTTTTTCCTTCACTCTCTCCTCTTCCTTCCGCCTATAGGTGACTACACTGAGTGACAAGGGAATTGGTTTCTTGTACACCAGGAAACCATTTACTACGCTGGATGGTAACCCCATACCGAAATTATGGCGCCTGGTGGTTTAGTGGGTAATTAAGGTGCTCCAATCGGATTGAGCCTGTGTAGGTAATATGTCCAAGGGGTGGCTGGGGTTTATTGCTCACGTAATGCCACTCAGGGATGAGTGAGGCTGGTCACCAATCTTAAATGTCAAGACCAACTTGCCCAGCTCCGGGCTCCTACGCACCTCGTGGAGCGACATAAGAGTGGATGATAGATGGATGGGAGTTTTTTTTTTTTCTTTTTAATTTCTTTTGCCACTATACAGGTAGCCACTATCCAAGTGCCCCCTCCCCCCATCATATACCACTAGTATAACCGTACCCGCCTCTAGAGAGAAAATAGCTCCATATGGTCACTATGTAGTGCTGCCTACTTCCTTCACCTTTATAACTCATTTTTTATATCTGCTCTCCTCTCTTCCTATTGTTCCCATCATTCCTGTCACTTTATTACTCTTCTATTCAGGTGCCTTTACACTTGGTGACAAGCCTAATGGCTTCCTTTATGCCAGGAAATCATTTACATTGCTGGGTGGTAGCCATATAACCAACCTATGTTTTCCCTACGTGTCAATAAGTGGGTTGGTGGAGGTTAGTGCCTCTCCTCGTAAAGCTAACTCAAAGACAAACGGCCACCCACTAAAGGATTAGGGCGTCTGGCTATAAAGATACATAGATAAGTACATAAACAGATATAGATAAATAAACAGATACATAAATAGACAGATTGCCAGACTGATAGATCGATCTACCCTGAACTCTCAGATACATAAATAGACAGATTGCCAGACTGATAGATCAATCTACCCTGAACTCTAAATTTTATTTATCAGTCTATCTACTGCCAAACTCCTTTATTTCAAGAGATGTAAAACAATGCACCATGGGACACTCAGAAGATTCATTTTCTATCAATCTATATATACGTAGCCTGACGCCTCAATCCCGTAATGGGTGGCCACAAACAAGTCCCCTCCATGTTATCCTGTTCCCTGCCATTTCCCTGTCCTCCCCCCAGCTCACACACACCTCATATAGCTACCTCTCCTCTCCACCCTTCCATCAAAACAAACCAACTCTATACTCTAACTAGATTTTCATATTTTTGTTAATTATTTCAGGGAGTTCTGTGCCAGAGGACAGTGTTTCGGCTCGACGCATTTCCTCGTGACTAGCATACTCATGTGTTATTCTACAGTTACAACTTACAACCCTGTACTGAGGATGTGTAGATGGCCTAAGCCAAGTTAAAGTAAATAGGGTATAGTAAACTACACTACTCTCGCTTAAAACCGATGACCTATATGCTAATAACTCACTCCTACTGTCTGTCTATAGCCAAACGCCTTAATTCCGTAAGGGGTGGCCATAAACAAGTTCCCTCCATGTCGCCCTGTCCTCCGCCATTTCACTGCCCTTCCCCTCAACTCACATTCACCTCTCCGCTCCATCCCTCCATCTCATCCTCGTCCTCCCCCTCCCTCTCCCCGCCTCCATCTTACTCATACTCTCTCCTCAGTCATACTATCAAGTTCAGCTCTTATGACCTGTTTTAGTATTAACTCTTTCAACATAACCTGGGGAACATGAGAATTTCTACCTGTTTCCTGACGCCTAATGCCCGTAAGGGGTGGCCATAAACAAATCGCCTCCATGTCACCCTGTCCCCTGTCATTTCCCTGTCCTCCCCCGAGTTCACAAACCCCTCTCACTTATACCTCTCCACCGCTTCTTATGAGAATTTCAAAATAGAAAAAATAAATAACCTGAAAAATAGATAAGATACAATAAAAGTATGTACGACTGTAGACTCTAGTTTCGTCGGCAAAGGAAGTTCCCTAACCCCTTTTTCTTATTTACTTATTTTTTTGGATATGACTGGTTAATATTTTGTGATAATTTATACAAAATAAAGTGCTACTGGAACAGGACAGTAAGGTGTAATAATAATAATAAAAATAATAAAAGCATTTAAGAAAAGGTGTTTGGGAGCTTCAGTACCAGACAAGAATACCGCTCTAACTTGGGTAACCTTCGCGCCACACTTAAAATAATCTTACTAATAATCTTAGGACGAAAAGTTATTTAAGCACACTTTTTCTATCTAGCTATTGCTAGACGCCTTAATCCCGTTAGGGGTGGCCACAAACAAATCGTCTCCATGCCTCCCGTCTCCCATCATTTCACTGCCATGCTCCCAGCTCACCCCCCCTTCTCATAATTTTTCCCGACGAAAATTAGGCTCAAAATAAGCTCAACAGCAGCCACTTGAAAAATCTATATATCTATAGCCAGACGGCTTAATCCATTAAGAAGTGGCCACAAACAAATCTCCATGTGGCCCTGTCCCCTGCCATCAAGCTGCCCCTCTTTCGTATACTCTTACCTCACTACTGCATCCCTCCATCTCAATCTCGGTCTCCCTCTCCCTCTCCCCCCCTTCCTCACTCTTACGTAATTCTGCGCAATAACAGACTTCTTTAAAGTCATGATTTCACCAGATTTTTGCTTAAAAAAAAAAAAAAAAAAAAAAAAAAAAAAAACAGCAGTAACTGTTTAAGTGGTGGCGACCATCATTCACTCACTCGACGTAGTGCTGCCATATCTTCTTTCACCTTTATAATTTTTGTGTGTGTGTCTACCCTCTTCACTTCCAGTTTCTCCCATTTTTCCTGTCACTTTATTACCTTTCTTTTTAAAGTGGCTTGACACCGGGTGGCAAGCCTGAAGGTTTCTTGTAAGCCATGAAACCATTTACAAAGCTAGGTGGTAGCCATATAATCAACTCGCAATGTTCCCTACACAAGTGGGCTGATGGTGGGGTAGAGCCCCTCTCCATAAAACTACTAACTCAAAGACAAACGGCCACCCAATATGGGATAACGGCATCTGGCCACAGACATATAGACAGACAGATAGCAACTCAAAGTGAAGTCACCAAACAGTTAAACCCTATCATTCAACACCAACTCATTTAACGTCATGTAATCTCACTAGCTTAGGTTATTTAATAGAAAGGGAGGGACTTACTAAATCTATCTGTATATCCGTCTATTGCCAGACCCCTTTATCCGTAAGGGGAAGCCACAAACAAATCGCCTCCATGTCGCCCTGTCCCCTGCCAATTCACTAAATCAAGGACCTAAGTCATAACCGTAAAAGAAAACTCACTCATTTAACGCAATTTCACTAAAAGAAAAGCTTAGGAAATCAAGGCGCTATGTATGAAGTCAAGAATCAAGCAGACAGTTTAATAAACAAGTAAATGAAAATAACTAACAATTCAGCAACTACTCACTCGTGTAACAAAAAATGCATTTAAGAACTAGACATGAAGAAACGCAAATGAGCTCCTGGCCTTTGGTTTCTTCTTTCATGCGTAAAAGAACCTGAAAATTCCGCCACTAATCTTAGCAAAAAATAAAAATAAATAAATAAATAAATCAAAGAACGAAATATGAACTCAAGCAATCTTTAAAAATATATAAACTTAACCATTTCCATCACCACCCACTCGCACTAAATACGGTCAATAATCACTGCTGTGGTAGCTGGTGGCGACCATCATTCACTCACTTCATGTAGTGCTACCTAGTTCTTCCTTCGCCTGTAACATTCTATTTCCGTTTTCCCTTCCCTGTTCCTATTTCTCATCCACTCACTCAGTGTATTGCTGCCTACTTTCACCTCCATTCTTTTTCTATGTCTACCCTCTTCACTTCCTATTTCTCTCATTTTTCCTGTCACTTTTTATTACCATTCTTTCTTTCTCAGGTGGCTGTACATTAAGTGGCAAGCTTGATGGTTTCCTATAAGCCAGGAAACCATTTACAACGCTGGGTGGTAACCATATATATAACCAATCGAAATATACAACTACGTGTCAACAAGTGGGTTGGTAAAGGGTTAGTGCCCGTCCCCGCAAAACGACCAACTCAAAGACAAACGGCCACCCCATATGGGTTATATAATGGCATCAGGCTACAGACAGAAGGACAGTAACTGTGTGGTAACCAAACAGTTAAACCCTATCATTCAACACCAACTCATTTAACGTCAAGTAATTTCATTAGCTTAGGTTATTTAACAGAAATGAAGAGAGGGACTTACTAAATCTATCTTTATATCTATCTGTCTATTGCCAAACGTCTCAATCCCGTAATGGGAAACCACAAACAAATCGCCTCCATGTCGCCCTGTCCCCTGCCATATCGCAAAATCAAGGACCTAAATGTTGTCATAATCGTGAAATAAAACTCATAACGCAATTTCACTAAAAGAAAAGCTTAGGAAATCAAAGCACTATAACTGAAGTAAAAAATCAAGCACACCGTTAAATAAACAAATAAACGAAAATAACCGACAATTCCGCCACTACTTACTCGTATAAGAAAAAAAAAAGGCAAAGAACTAGACATGACGCCGCCAAACAAATCGTTAAATAAATAAAGAACGCAAATGATCTCCTGGCCTTTGCTCCCTTTTCTTGCAAAAAAAAAAAAAAAAAAAAAAAAAAAAAAAGTACTTGACAATTCCACCACTACTGGTAGCAGAAAAAGAAAAGAACACGAAAACCCAAGCAATCTTTTAATTTATAAATAAATAAACGCAAATAACTGAATTCCATCAGTACCCACTCGCAGCAGAAAAAAAAAAAAAAATCAAAACTAAATATGAAGTCAATAATCACTGTTGTGGAAGGTGGTGGCGACCATCATTCACTCGGTGTAGTGCTGCCTATTTCTTGCTTCGCCTGTATCATTCTTTTTGTTTTCCCTCCCCTGTTCCCACTTCTCACCATCATCCACTCGGTGTACTGCTGCCTACTTTCATCTCTATCATTCTTTTTCTACGTCTACCCTCTTCACTTCCTATTTCTCTTGTCTTTCCTGTCACTTTGTATTACCCTTCTATCCTTTTCAGGTGGCTTTACATTAAGTGACAAGCTTGCTGGTTTCCCGAAAGCCAGGGAACCATTTACAACGCTGGGTGGTAACTATATACCCAACCTACACATGTACCCTACACAAGTGGTTTGGCAGAATTAGTGCTCCACCCCGTAAAATAAATAAACACAAACGGCCACCCTTATGGAGTTATGGCGTCTGGTTAGTCTGATTCTAGTGTAACCGAAAACTAAAGTTACCAAATCAAAGAATTATATAAGGTCAAAAATCAAATAATCCCTAAAATATACCAAAATAAATAAATCAGCCAGTACTTACGCCTATATCCGTCGCCGAAGACAGCCTGGGAAAATCTGACTTGTGGCCGTTTTGAAAGCACCAGGAAACTTAGGGTGAGGAGGTGCCGATATATCCGGTGTCTCGCATTCCAGCGGTTGAAGCACTTGTTTCATGGCGATCTATCCTGTTGTTCTGTTGTTTAAGCCCGTACATTCCATCTGTATGATTTCAATATCGACAATTTGTGTTAGTAATAATAATAAATAATAATAATAATAATAATGAGAGGAACGAGTGATGCAGAATGTTAGTACGGTAATAATCCAAATAATGAGAGAGAGAGAGAGAGAGAGAGAGAGAGAGAGAGAGACAGACAGACAGACAGAGAGGAACGACTTATGTAAATTGCTAGTAATAATATTCCAGATAATAATAATAATAATGATGATGAGAGAGAGAGAGAGAGAGAGAGAGAGAGAGAGAGAGAGAGGAACGACTAATGTAGAATGTTAGTAATAAGAATAATCCAATTAATAATAATAATAATGATGATGATGATGATGATGATAGAGAGAGAGAGAGAGAGAGAGAGAGAGAGAGAGAGAGAGAGAGAGAGAGAGAGAGAGAGACTGATGTAAAACGTGGAAAATCACACGCTAAGAAGGAAGGGGTGCAATGTTTTGAATAATTGGCCAAGGAAGAGCGGTTAAGTACGAAGCTCCCTTGCCAAAACAACGCCTGGGTTAATAATTGCTATCTACATGCGGGTAATAAGGTACAGTACATGGAACAATTCGCCAAGGAAGAGCTGTTAGTATACTTCCTAACCCTATCGCAAAACCATCCCAAGTCTCTCCGAAGCCGAATAAACTCGTCAGTACACCATAAATCTATATGCATGTATGTACATACGTATGTATGCATGCATGTATGTATGCCTGTATGTACGTACATGTGCACGTTTATGTATGTATGCATGCATGTATGTACGTACGTATGTATGCATGTATGAATATATGTACTGGTATGTACAGTATAACCAGACAGACAGCTAAACAGATACATAATAACTTAGGCGGAATTACGAGTCCCCAAAAATTATGAAAGACGTTTACTAAATACATCCTGGCAAAATAACACTATTCTTTAAAGTAATTATTGCTCTGAGGAAAATATGGTGGCCGCACAACCCCCCCCCCCGAAACAAAAAATCGTATTTATATCTCCTCAATCCGCCCCCAAAACAAATGTCAACACAGCAAGAATAAAATGAAAAATGGGCAATTGGAGAGGGAGGTGTGGGGGTGGGGGTGGGGGTTAGGGTAGGGTAGGAGGAGGGAAACACTGAACCACCGCGACGAACCAACACGACTCCCGCCCGAGGTGACGTCAGGTGGAAGGGTCAATGAAATGTTAGTTTCATTCCAGCATCTAAACCATGAAGAAATCAGAAAGGTAACCTCTGATTCTGCTTAAGTCTTTGATATAATTTTTTATAGTGTAAATCTTTGAAATTCGTGAACTATAATTATTACCACTACAAATTTACACAAATCTAGTTACTTAAAGCCACCTGAAAATTAAATTAATGAGTGACAGGAAAAATGGTAAACACAGGAAGAATGGAAGGCAGATAAAACGAATAAGGGTGAAGGGAGATATATGCAGCATTACATCCTGAGTGGATGATTGTCTTGATGTAATGCTGCTTTCATCCTCTTCATCTTTATCTGCCCTCCACTCTTCCCATTTCTTCCATCTTTCCTGTCGCTTTTTACTATTCTTTCCTTCAAGTAATTGTGACAAACTTAATCGTTTCCTGTAAGCCATGAAATCACTTGCAACGCTGGGTGGCAACCACATGACCAACCCATACGTATTCCCTACGTTAACAAGTCGATTGGCAGAGGGTTTGTGCTCATCCCCGTAGATCCACTAACTCAGACAAGCAGCCACCCCTTACAGGGTTATGGCGTCTGACTATAGATATAGATAGTATACCTTCATAGCGCAATTCCTCATAGTTAGTATGTTTAAAATATTATTTCTACTTCGCCGTTGTGTGGCCACTGTTTTCTCCTGAGAATTGAGGGCTCCTGGCCTTTGGTTCCTTCTTCCTTGTTTACAAAAAAAAAAAAAAAAAAAAAAACTAAAATAAGCTATTCAAAAAATTAGTTGTGCAAGTAACAAATCTCTTATTTCGATTCAGATGTGAAACTTAGGTGTACTATGTAAATGCCGTAAGTTAAAAGACTGCCTTTGACTCGTTACAGGTATGAACTGGTTTTTGCTGGTGAATCCGGTGGACTAGACAGATGTGCTGACCTGTTATATGGGTGCCCTGCCGTGATCTCCCGTTACCATTCACATGGACCATCGGGCGTTTCTTCACTGCCACCAACCACACCAGCCTACACCGCACACTGGTATCCAGAAACCTGTTGTTTTGTTAACACGAAGAGTCATATTTGATGTGTGGAAAAATAAACATTTGCGGAAGTTAATAACTGTTACTCTTCCTATTAACTAAATGAAGTTAACGCATTCTACATAAAAGCGCATACTACGTAAATAATGAAGTTAGCTCATTCTGCAGAACAAATGAAGTTAGCGTACTTTACACCAGTCCTCCATAAAATATAATTAATTACTACTAGAAAGCTATATGAAAGAGGGGGGAGGAAGTTGTGAAAGGCAGTGAGATAGCGGAAGACTGGTCCAAGTTACTGTAAATCCACACTGGTTCTGACAACTTTATCACACGTTATCCTTTAGTGGCAGATGCCAGAAAACGTGGTATGCCTAAAATAAAATAGGTACGATTATTTCCAAAGTAGGTACGGTACGAATAATGAATTATAACATCCTAGCTGATGAGCACGTCGGTTGTGGCAATATACTTTTATAAATCTTTAGTACATGCTGAAACGTAACGAAAGACGAGAAACTTTTCCACACCAAACAAATGATATAAACCACGCAACTATTACATCAATTACCTTATCCCTACACTATAAAAGAATGTATACAGGTAACCGGCCACATAGATTACATCCGTTTATACACAGGTACCATGGTAATAAAATAGTTGTTAAAGCATTTTCAAGCCTGAATCCAACAGGACCTCCGGGAGATTTAGGTTCCAGACAAACCAATCGTCCTTGTACCGTCCACCAGGACAAAAGGGTTTGAAAATATTTAGTAGAAGAGGTATAGCAGAACCTGAAGCCAGACGGACAACCCTGAATCCCGCTTCTCCCAGCAGCTACAGGGCGTTGCATCCACTGCATGCCGTGGGGGAGAGGTACGAGTTCAGATGTCGCCGACTTTCGTCAGGTTATGTGGGTAGAGGGCGGGGGGAGGGAAAACGAAATAATGCAGCAAAACAGACAGCACCACTCCTTCACGAATGTTGGGTCACTGGTCATCTTGAAATCCACACATTGACAACAAGGCACATCACCTTCAAACAACAAACAAGCAAACATTCATTTGTACTACATTCACCCATAAGCATACACATACTATACTGTATTTTACTATCGAATAATTTAAAATACCTTTGCTTTATAAAGTATGGAAATAAAGATTAAATGGTGGTTGTACTGTATACTAATGGTGGTTGACGTATAATCAGCTGTGTAGTGACCTGGGAAAGACCGGTGTCCATCCCTACCACGTAAACCTCTATTTATTCTCTTATAACGGCTTCAACAGTAAATAAAATACATGTTAGTATATTCAAGGTCCTAATTATATGGTTAAATAAATCTTAACTAACCGGTCATGGGTAGAAATCGAAAGAAAAACGGGACCGACTAACCAGACTCCCACCTTCCACCGCCATGTCGTTTTCACTGGTTCCTATACTGGCCGCCAGGGGGATTAAAGGCTACGTGGCGCGCAGTCGCACTGTGGAGCGATTAAAGGCTGCGCGGCGCGCAGTCGCACTGTGGAGTGATTAAAGGCTTCGTGGCGCGAAATTCAAATCATTTCATTATTCGAATCTAATTTTATTATAATTATTATATTATTATTATAGGTTCCACCCGCTTCCATCCCAGGTTTCAACCCTCGTCCATACCCCTACCCAACCCCTCTCCCACTCGTCATTCACAAATGGCAGTTGCATCTCAAGCTGACCTCAAACTAAACACTCTTGGCCACACTATTAAAAAAACACACACACAAACATAAAACACTAGAATATGTACAAAGCATAATTATAATATAACTACCAATACGCTGCAGCAAGAAATTAATGCATTACAACGTAGATACAAAAACAATAATTATCGTAAACATCGGCCACCCCAGGTCTCATGCGCTAGGCTCGCTGTTTATTTTCTTCACAACACACACACACACACACACACACACGGAGAAACGCTCACTCACTTTCTGTATGAATGTGTGTGTGTGTGTGTGTGTGTATGTATGTGTGAATTTGCGAATGCGTATGTGTATTTAAAAATGTGTATATACGTATGTAAAAATGTGTATATATATATATATATATATATATATATATATGTATATATATATATATATATATATATATATATATATATATATATATATATATATATAAAATTGTGTGTGTGTGTATAGGAGGGCGTGGGTATGTGGACATGTGGCTGAGGATGTGGTGTATGTGGACATGTGGGTGAGGATGTGGACACGTCGGTAATAAAATGCATAGGTGTGGGTGGGATGGGTGTAGGTGTGTTTGGGGTGGGGGTACGCATGGGTGAGGTGGGTGTACGTATGGGTGGGGTGGGTGTACAGTACACATGGGTGGGGTGGTTGTGATGGGTGAGTGGATGTTGAGTGAATGTTTAATGTGGGTGGGTGAATGTGTGGATGTGGGTGGGTGAATGTTTGCATGTGGGTTGGTGAATGTGTGCATGTGTGAGGGTAAATGTGTGGATGTGGGTGGGTACATGTGTGGATGTGGGTGGGTGAATATGCCAGATGTGGGTGTGGGTGGGTGAATGTGTGGATGTGGGTGAGTGAATATGTAGATGTGGGTGGATTAATGTGTGGATGTGGGTGGGTAAATATGTGGATGTGGATGGGTGAATGTGTGGATGTGGGTGGGTGAATGTGTGGATGTGGGTGGGTAAATATGTGGATGTGGGTGGGTGAATGTGTGGATGTGGGTGGGTGAATGTGTGGATGTGGGTGGGTAAATATGTGGATGTGGATGGGTGAATGTGTGGATGTGGGTGGGTGAATGTGGATGTGGGTGGGTAAATGCATGGATGTGGCTAAGGTTGGTGAGTGGGTGGGATGGGGGTTGGGGAGAATGGGAGGGGTGGTGGTAGGGCTGTGTGGGTGGGTATGGGGATGGATGGATGTGGATGGGACGGTGGTTGTGGGAGATAGGTATGTGTGTGTGTGTGTGTGTGTGTGTGTGTGTGTGTGTGTGTGTGTGTGTGTGTGTGTGTGTGGTGTGATGGTGGTAGTGGGTAAGTGAGGAAGGGGAGTGAGGGTGGTAGTGGTGGTGCCGTGATGGTGGCGGTGAGTGGGTGGGGAAGGTGCGTGAGGGGGTGGGAGCTGTGGTGGTGGTGATGAAGGTGGTTGTAGGTGATGGTGCGGTGCGGTGCGGTGCGGTGGTGGTATGGTGTGGTGTCATTGCGGTGGCGGTGGTGGTGGTGATCGGAGGGGGGGGGAGGGAGGGTGGTGGTGCAGGTGGCGGTGGTCAGGGGGGGGAAGGGGATGGTGGTGTTGCGGTGGTGGTGGCGGTGGTCGGGGGGGGGGGGCTGGGAGGGTTGTGGTGGTGGTGGTGGTGGTCAGGGATCCTGCGTGATACAACCGACTAACCGAATGCGTTATCGATGCCACCAACCGCCATATAAAAAAAAAGCTCAATAAAATACTAAGAAAGTTTTAAAGTACAACACAGACCCTGAGATAGCTTTAAAGAATGTGGTAATTCCACTAGAATATTGACATTAATATAGTGGAAATTACAGTCACAGTGCGCCACATCAGCGCTGTATACATAATCATACCTGGCACACCTGGGTACTCCTCACGTCCTGCCTTGCATCACCTACCTGCCAACCCACTTTTCACAGTTCACAAGCATCTTATTACAACTCAGTTACTCCATACTCACGTAGACGACGTTTGAAGCTCCGCACCGTCCTCAGGCCGTCGATAATAATGATAATCCTGAGAGATCACAACAACCACACACTAGCCGCAATTTTCTTCCTGTACCGAGGCGGCCTGGCTGCTTGGTTCCAACAGTGTGCCGCACTATCGTGTGCGCTAAGCTGGGAGACTTCATATCCTTTTTCAGCGATTTACTTCGAATACGACGCCTTAATATCATACATATATGCTATAAATACTTTGTGGATGTTAAGTGGATACAGCTGACATACAATAGTGTATGACGCTGGAATATCCACAAATGTGCCGCATTCTCGTTGCTTTTTGAAGACTATGTCGCACTCTTTCCAGTTATTTGTCATTACACAACACGCTCTTGTATGCAAACCATGTCCAACTTTGTTCACTCCGAGGACGCATTCATAATATTCTACCACAAAATTATGTTTTAATCTTAGGAGACATTACGAACTGGAGACAAAACAGATTTTCCACTAACTTCATTAGAAGTCGCCTTTTCTAAGTTGAATACAACCGTCTGGTACTAGCAAAAGTGAAATTGAAAATACGTAATCGGACTGAAGGGGAGGATATGACCCAGGGCTCGGGGCTAAAGACATTCTCACAATGACTGTTTATTGGACCCTCAAAGCTCCCTCAGCTATTCATTAGCTAATTAAATTATATATATAAATATATATATATATATATATATATATATATATATATATATATATATATATATATATATCCATCATCCAATCCTCCGTTGCCCCATGAGGAGCGTAGGACCCCGGGGCTAGGCAAGTTGGTCCTGACATTTAAGATGAGTGACCAACCTCATTCATCCCAGAGTGGCATTACGTGAGCAATAAACCCCAACCACTCCTTGAATATAAACCTTCACAGGTTCAACCCGATTGGAGCGCCTTATATGCCCACTAAACCACCAGGCGCCATAATTTGGTTATATGGTTACCACCCAGCATAGTAAATGGTTTCCTCGTGTACAGGAAACCATTTGGCTTGTCACTCACTGTAGAGTCACCCACAGGCAGAACGAAGAGGAAAGAATGAAGGAAATAAAGACAAGAGGGAGAGTAAAGTCATCCGTAGGCAGAAGGACGAGGAAAGAATGAAAGAGAGGATGGAAGGAAAGAAGGATGGAGAAGAGAAAAGGGCAGACACCTGAGAGCAGCACTACATCAAGTGAGTGGATGGCGAGTGCCCCCACCTATCACAATATATATATATATATATATATATATATATATATATATATATATATATATATATATATATATATATGTATGTATTACAGTTCATAAAGTGAATGAAGATGCTTACGTATTTTAATTACTTTCCTAAAATATAATTTATTTTTGCCATTTCCAGATTCTATTCAACTTAGGCCTCTCGTACTGAAAAGGATAACATTATGGCCAATCTCTCAGTTCTAAATGTTCTTAAACTGCATACAATTGCTTGGAAAGAGCAATAATTAAAAGACGTCCTCTGGCTGAATGGACTGAGTATGAATTCCAGCCTATAATTTCTGGCTGGATAAAGAGGAGGTCGCCGAGATGCAGTGGAAATCCCGAGGTATGTTTGAAGAGAGTTTTAACTTTAATCCGACGCCTTATTCTTCCGTTTATTATAATCTCTTGATGATTTGATTTAGCTTGGGGGAGACTTCGAACGGGGTTGATTAAGTATGAGCTTTGATAAACCCAACCAGAGTATAATAACTCCCAAAGCTGAACAAAATCGTCTGGTGGTGGACTGATGAAACTACAGTACATCGTCGGACTCAAGGGGTTAAGACGAAATGCAAATGATCACAATAAATATTCTTCCCTTGATTATGGGCCGTATTCTCGTTGACACTGACTTCGTAGGACCTCATCCTCGGTGATTGTTTGCCTGTTGTACCTTAATTTCCTCTTAGAATGTTACCGATATAAATTATGTCGACACATCAAAGATACAAGTATCGAGGAAGAGAATGTTCAACAGACCAAGCACAACCAGTCACGAGGGAAGAGGTGCAGCAAAGCCTCGTATAACAGCAAAGAATCTGGCCATGTATATAGGGTGGTTCATTCACTGCCACCTCATTGACACTTGGGAAGCGAATTCGCGTTGCGAGGACGGCTGTCAGCGTCGCTTTAGTGTTTACTCATCTTTTTCTGCTTCCCATAATAATATTCATGCTTTACAGTGTCGGCTTGTTTATGTCCATTGAATGTATACAGGTAGTTTAAACTTCATGAAAATATTTGCATTGCTCACGCCAGCATACTGAGCCGTCCCCGCAACACAAGATAAGGGGGACGCGATGTAACAATCATCCTGTATATCTTAAATGTTAACATGAAGGTACTTGGGGAAGTGAAACTCAGTTGTGTACAAAAGGAGACATATATTTGCCACTGGCGTCAGGTCCCAGCTCCGCCGCTTTCAGACTGCTGCAAACAGTGACGTCACTCAACACAAAATGACGCAGGCGACCAGCTGATGAGAGGCCATCTTGAGGCCACCGTGAGGCTGTGTTGGCGCCATAATGATCCAGGTAATATAGAGGCGCCTTCAAGGTTGTAAGTGAATGAAAAAAAAAAAAGACGAAAATTTTGGATTTGAGCAAGAGACAAACAAACGTTAAAAGTCGTAGTAAAATTTTCTTGCAGGTACACTGGTGTGAAATATTTCTTGAAATCAGAATGAACATCCCCACTGCTGAAGATTCAGCAACTTGAGTCTGGCCAGTATTCTACATATTATTCACGGAACTCTCATACAAGGTGTCCCAGAACAAGGCAGGCAAGTTCCGCGAGGTTATTACTGTGCTATATATATATATATATATATATATATATATATATATATGTGTGTGTGTGTGTGTGTGTGTGTGTGTGTGATATACTGCTTATATATATATATATATATATATATATATATATATATATATATATATATATATATATATATATGTGTGTGTGTGTGTGTGTGTGTGTGTGTGTGTGTGATACCATATATATATATATATATATATATATATATATATATATATATATATATATATATTACACATGTATGTGTATATATATGTATATATATTACATATGTATACGTGTACTGTACATAGACATAAAAAACCACCATGAATTCAAATCTCCACTATGGAACTACAATTAATGATAAGCTAATGGGTGAATAATGAGGGAATCCATGTTCACTCATTAAAAAGTGCTGCTTTGTAAACGTTAAGAACCTGACCCACGTTGATATAAGACTTATGGCTCGAAAATTAGCCCAAGAATAACTTCACGAAATATGGCATACTTTCCCGGGGCAACCCTGTATATACAGTACTTTAGACGTAATCAATGTATATAGTTCCCCCACTTTAGTACACGCTGATTTGGTTAGTGATTTGTTTACGTACCTGCAGGTCTGAATAATTCCACACAAGCCAGTAAAAACACATAAACAAGATTATTTAAACAAGCAATTATTGATTAGGTATGCAAAAAATGTCAATAACAAAAATTATACTATGGGCGTAAGGATACGGATGAATTAAGCCCACATATGGAAACTGTATTGCATTTTCTCAAAAAGTTACCATACATGGGTAATACAATGGTGTGAGCTCATGATAAAATAATTCTTACCCTATTTCAGATGCATGTGGGTATTTTGTTCAGACTAATTAGACCATTTTATCCAGCTGAAGAAATTAATTAGCAATCGAAAGGTTAATCGAAATAATTCTCAATCCTCTGACCACAGGAATTTCCCTCTACAGAATTTAATCGTTTTGTGGCTGTTCGAGTAAAAATAACAGCCTCTTGAAACCAATGCCGTTTTCACTATTTCTCTTTTGCTTTTTCTGGACGATTATATTCTGCTCTGGAGAACTTCTCGGAACAAATAGGGTTGGATAAAATTTCACTGACCTCACTTCAATAAAATAAATAAATAAAATAAATCATAAATAAATACTAAAAACAATAAATAAAATCGCCTGGATATAGCACAAATCAACCAACAGAATATAAACCTCACTTAATTCAAGGGGTTAGTTAGTGCATCCGCGGAAGGCGAAAAGGATGACTGTGAAGGGACAGCAATGATGATAACCAAAAAAGGAAAATAATGATAACTACTAAGGTACAATAACAACTGCAAAGGAATAATAATAACTGCTGAGGAATAATAATAACTGCAGAGGAATAATATATAAACAGAAAGGGATGATACTGACAATAAATGTTATGGGATAATAATGACATCGATACGATGGGGATAATAGTGGGAATTATTGAAATTGGATAAAAATAATAACTACAAAGAGATAATAATGATAATGACTAGAAAGGACTAATGATAATTGTAAATGGATAATAATGATATAAACTGGAAAAACGATAACAATGCCATACACGAGAATGGGATAACAATGACAACTGGAGAAAATGAATAATGTTCATAATAATTGGTCACACAAAGGAATAATTAAAACTAGTAAAGAAATAATAACAATAATAGCCGACAAGGGCATACTAATGACGATAACTGGCAATGGAATTATACTGGCAATAACTGGCAAATGAATATAATAACTGGTAATAATGGCAGATACTGGAGTGGCAGGCGTTTCATCAGCTAGGAGGCCCTGGTCGTGACACTGGTAACAGAGTGGGCAAACGAGGAGTGTTAAAACCAGACAACATCCCAGTCAGCCGACGAGCGGGCAGGCCTGGGCTAAGATCCACACTCAAACTAACGGTCACCTCCCTGGCCTAACTAAGATTCGTTTTTGCAGGAAGGAGCAGAGTGTACACAACCTTCCTATGTCTCTTATTCTTTCTGCTAAAACGAATCTTGGTTACTAGAGGTAAAGTTTCATCAACTACTTTCTTCATTTTTTTTAAAACAGGATGAAGAGGGGAAGAAGAATCTTCCCATATATCTTCATCGCGCAGAAACAAATGTAAGGTACGAGAAAGGGAGATGATGGTAAGTTTGTTTGTGCATCCAGGTCCTGGCCATTGGGAGAGGGTGGGGGAGCGTTGCCAGATCTATAAAATTAGCGCAAAAAAGTGGCCTGTATAAGAGGTATATAGACGAGTAATGTGGCCTTTGAAGGTATTTACATGGCAACGCTGAAGTGTATAGAAAACCAGCCTGCGGAGCCCGTCGGTATAGAAAACGATGTGTTTCTTTTCTCATATAAAACTAGTACTTAACAATGGTAACAAGTAAACTGATAGTGTACGCTTCCGTTACATGTTAATGATCATCATAAAGAGATACGGTAGTGGACTTCCTTACATTTATATATATATATATATAGTTTCACTTTTATTATTTTTAATGAAAATAAGTTAACATTGGTTATGAACCTTTCCATGGTGGACAACGTCCCTATATCCTAACTTTGCAGATACGTAGGCAAAAACTTTGATTCTATAATATAATTATTATATGGAATACTATGGACTTGAAAAAAGCATCATAAAGTCATATAATGTCAAACGACAATACAGTCAGATCCCGCAAGGGGAAATACTTGTAAAAGGAAAATTACAGAAATGAAAGAGGAAAGAAATAACACCCCAGTGCAATATCAAACATTATATGTATCCACGCATATATATATATATGTATATATACATATACACATTAATATATATATGCCACATTCTTGCTATTAGTTAAAATATTTTTTCATAAGTTTAATAAAATTGCTCAACCATGGTGAAAGCTAAAGGCACAGCAACCTTGTCAACACCGTCCCAAAAATTTAATTTGGTTTTATCTACCGTGCAAAAAACTGCAGCTACTCAGAACTCCCCGAGCTCAGAACATTAGAAGATATCTTCTTCCGATACAGCTATGAAAGGCTCAATCATTGTGTGTACACGTTTTGAAACGTACGTTTTCATATAAGACTAAAAACTGTGGTTTTCATAAAAGTAAAAGCACTTGCTTTGTGGTGACGAAGAAGTGAACAGACAGAACCAGAGGGAAGTAAAGCAGCTCCACGTTTGGCCATTCGTTTCACATTCCTTTTTTTGCCTTGTTTTCAGTGATCAGTCTTGTGTTGTTAATTTAGTTATCTGTTGCACAATTAATAGATTTCTTGAATAAATTTAGGATGGTAATTTTCAAGTCTCTTCTGCTGCTGGCATTTTGTATACTAGAGGGTAAGAAATTTCTGTATATATATGCTTATATATGTATATATAATATATGAATGAATGACTTATTTGTACTAAATCCACCGTAGTAACAACTGTGTGCAGACCACACTCACATAAGGTAGAAGCATTTACACGGATACAAGCCGTAGCTACATGTACAGTATGTGGCTCAATCGCTGTCACTTTTTCTTGATCTTGAAACTTATGTGTAAGTGATATTGTCTTTTACAAGAAATATATATATATGTATATACGTCTGTATATGGATAATATGTATACTGCAGTTCTGAAACTCATTATTTTTACAATCATCTCTGTTCTATGTGGGAATATTCTCACTCACTGACAACTCGATCACGAAAGCACTCGGCCGTAGAAGCACCTGGACACTGGTAGCGAGGGGGGAAGTGAGAGGGTGAGGGTCCGGGGCACAGGGGCCTGTGTGGTGGCCTGGCCTGATATGTAAACAGTGTGGCAGCTGCAGCTGCCGCTGGGAGCGTCGTCCGCCGTCAGGAGGCTCGCCTTCATGGCCTCCAGTAGTACCTTAGGTGGTCTTGTACCTTCAGAGTCATCAGCTTGGTACAGGGGCACCAGCCTCTCATATGATGTGTGTTATGTCGCATCACAGGGTCACAAACTTCATTGCCAGAGCAAGTTTTCATCTATTGTGAAGTGCTCATAGATAGCATTTACCACCAGCTACATGACATTTTCAGGCTATAGTTGTAACACTTTCTCTGCATAGCGTTCAGACCTTAAAAAAGTTAACACAATAACTTTCCATGAATCTTTATTTGTCTACAATTGTAGACATATGCTTAAGTGTACCTGTGTCCTGATGCAATTAACTGTTTACACATTAGCCATTATCATGGACAGAATAAATATAAATATAAGCAGTAGATACATGTACTTGATTATATCAAGGACACGAGCCAGAAGCATACTTAGCATACATCTAAAATTGTAAACATTACACGGCAGTGTATCAACATGCACCTGATAATGTTTTGGATTTGCGCCTGAAGATACAGACATTATGCAGCAGAGGAAGAATTAGCCATCAGCGAACATGGTAGTGCCTCTTAGTCTTAACTCGAGGAGTTGTGCCCCATAGTACCTTTGCGTTATTATGCTGTAGGATATGATCCTCTAAAGCTCCTCTACTTCTGCGTCAGTTATTGTAAATTTCCAGCAAATACAGGGAACAGGGGCTATAGTGTGGACCTGAGAGAGCACCAGAGAGCTTTACTGTAAAGCTGCTCCAATGCGAGTCACAACCATAATGGAGTATTATTTCCTTCCAAGACAATTTGCATAATCTGTATAACCCCTGAACCTATCAAGGACACGAATGTCCACTGGAAGAACTAAATAATAATCATAATCAGAATCTGGATTTAGTGCCCTGAATTCAGTCAATTATTGAAGATTAAGAGATCTGTAGTTTTAGTACTACTTTCATTGGCATTCTTAAGCAGTATGTTCTTTTTATATTTGTGTGTGTAACTACAACTGTAGGCAGTCCCTTGAATCTAAAAGTAATTTCTACATACACAAATACTATCTGGTTGCCCACTGCTACTGACTTTGCTGGAAGGCTACTGAAATTGACGAGAAGTGGCACAAACTGGCAACGGCGGATAAGGCTCACTCGTTGCCCTACTTCTGTGATTAGTTCTGGCTAATATCACATTGTGCACTGAGTGATAAGGAAGGAGCAGAGGATGTTGATGTGGGTGGGAGGGATAGTCTCAGCAGGCACCATGGCCACACAGTAGCCATGAAATTACCGCTATATGCAATACATAAGGTGGACCACAGGAGTGGGAAGGTGTTGGTTGAGGTGATGGTGGTATAATGGCGAGTATTGAAGAGAATAGGATGCGGGCACCAGCAGCAGCATATAAACAACTCTGCTTGTTCCTTTCACTTCTGCTGCTGCCCGCAACTGGACGGCTTGACTTCATGCCTCCGATTTCGGCAGCGACTGTGCACTCAGCACTCCCGGCGCGGGTGGCGACCGCTCCCCTGACATGCTATTTACAGCGGTCGTTGGCGCCGATAATGCTGAGAGTGTCGGACTGAGTCCCGTCCGTGGAAACAGCGGTGGAGGGGCAGTGGGCTGAGACTGCTGTTGTTGCTGCTGTTGCTGCCAGACACTTGAAGATCTCGGAGACTGACTAGCCGACAGGCCCGGGTAGGTGGCTCGCGCCATATCAGGATGGAGGGAGTTGGAGGAGGGGCCAGTGAGGCGACGCTGGTCCAGAATTTCTTGGTGCTTCTGTAGGCAGCGCGCCACCACGTCTGGCATAGCCTCCAGGGACTCTTGTATGGAGGCCAGGCGATCCTCCAGCGAGTTAACCCGGTCATCCAATACATCCTGACGCCCACTCATGTCCGACACCAACTCGTACACTGTATTTTGCGTCTGTGGACACAACAGGGATGTGAATTAGACACACAGGGTGGCAGAATAGCTCTTTTTTTTTTATATAGACTATCAATGCAGAAGCTCAATGTTTATTCTCGTGGGCTAAGAGGCTTTCTTGCACCTATTGCCTTTCATTTAAAAATATGCCACAATTAAAATTTTTGTAAGTTCCAGGTATGAATTAAAATTACATATATTTAATGGAATATAACAAATGAATGTTAAGATGAAATATAAACAACAATTCACTCTAGAGGAGTACTACAGCTCCTACCCCACGAAAAATTGACCATAAGCACGTCCATACTGAATTCCGGACAAAAAAAAAAAAATCATTTTTAAGCTGCAAGCTAGATTCGCAATATTTGTTTCAAGCCCTGATACTAATATTATTCATTATAAAAGGCAGACTGTAACCTTGGCCATGTCGGTGATGGTGTTAGCATTGTCCATCAGTTTCCTCTGGTCCATCTTGACTTTTCTTAGTCTGGAACAAATATAAAGGAATGTAATTAATGGAACAATTACAGAGATTTGATAAGAGGGTTGGAAACAAAATGAGAGGAACATCATGCACGGAGAGGTTATATCATCATCATCGTCATCACCTATCATCATCATCATCATCGTCATCACCTATCATCATCATCAACCTCATGACTCTGTTTCCCAGTAAAGGCCCGCCCACGCAATCAATGGGCACCTGTGGTGATGGAGTACGTAATAAGGGAACTGTGGAAAATTAAAGGTTTGTCCATACGACCAGTGGGCACTTACAGCATACGAGCACGCTACTCATCAGTTTCCAATCATGGTGGCGAAACACTATGAACAGTGGATCAGAATCATGGGTGGTGCCTCACTTTATCATGAATAAGGGGTTGGTGCCTCACTTCATCACGAATCAGGGGTTGGTGCCTCACTTTATCATGAATAAGGGGTTGGTGCCTCACTTTATCACGAATCAGGGGTGATGCCTCACTTTATCACGAATCAGGGGTGGTGCCTCACTTTATCACGAATCAGGGGTGGTGCCTCACTTTATCACGAATCAGGGGTGGTGCCTCACCATCACGAATCAGGGGTGGTGCCTCACATTATCACGAATCAGGGGTGGTGCCTCACTTTATCACGAATCAGGGGTGGTGCCTCACTTTATCACGAATCAGGGGTGGTGCCTCACTTTATCACGAATCAGGGGTGGTGCCTCACTTTATCACGAATCAGGGGTGGTGCCTCACTTTATCATGTTTACACGATCATTTTCCAAGCATTCTCCATGACCACAGTGCAAACACCATTGGTACCCACTAACTGCGCGGAACTTAGAACAGAGAAAGAAAGAGATGAGAAGAAATGAGGAAATATGTGATAGAAAGGAGAGGAGAAGGCAAGAGAAGAGCCGAAAAGAAAAAAGGGAGGAGAAAGGGAACAGAAGAGAAAGAGAGTAAGACACTGCACAAAAGCTTTACTCGTTGACAGAGAGAGAGAGAGAGAGAGAGAGAGAGAGAGGAAGAGGAGGAACTAAGACCACGGCAAAAAAAAAAATTGCAAAAAAAAAAAAAAAAATCTTACCGAGATATGAAAGAAAAAAGTACAGTACAGAAGAGGAGGAGGAAGAGAAGAGGATTAGGGCAAGGAAGAGATGAGGATTACAGCAAGGAAGAGAAGGGGATTAGGAAAAGGCAGAGACGAGGATTAGGGTAAGGAAGAGACGAGGATTAGGACAAGGAAGAGACGAGGATTGCGGCAAGGAAACGACGAGGATTAGGACAAGGAAGAGAAGAGGAGCAGAGCAAGGACGAGAAAAGGAGTAGTGCATGGAACAAAAGGAATGAGAGCTGAAGAGAAACGAGAACATAAGATTGCAATATCAAATGAAATCCGAATTTTAAGCATTGATGGCTAGCAGGAATTTGGCATGATAAAAGACAGGAAGAGAAAAAGGATGGAGGGGAAGAGAAGACAGGGCAGGGCAACAGAAGAAGAGAAGACAGGAAAGGACAAGAGGAAGTGAAAATGACAACACTGCTTTACGCGTCGGTGGCCACCAAGAAGAGAAGAGTTGAGGAAGATATGAGTAAACAAGACAAATAAAGGAGAGACGAGATGAGAAGAGAAAAATGTGTAAAGACAGAAGAAGAAAAGAGGAAGCGAGCACAATAATTAATGATGCTTAACCTAATCTACTCCCTGCGGGTATAATGACCAACAAAGAACATAAGTCGTCAAGAGAAAAGAAGTGAAGAGATGAGAAGTGAAGAGAAGAGGAGAGAAGAGAAGAAAGCAAACAAATACACACAAAACCCAACTTAGCCCTATCGTTTGAGAAAGAAAAGAGAAGAAAGAAAAGACAGAATCAACATACTGCACATAAATCGCAACTGTTCCTCATGCTCATGTTTAGACAGCCATCAGTAAAGAGAAGATGAGCAGACAGCAGAACACAAAAGACATGAAAAAAGATGGAGGAACAGGAGAAATGAAGACAAGAGAAAAGGAGGAGCAATAAATATGAGAACTGAAATGAATGGAAGGGAAAAGTTTGAGAAGATATTCAAATGGACCAAATGTATAGAAATGGATAAGGCAATGAACACTGCATGAAAGTAATAATTCGGATCCTTGCCCGCAGGTACCCAACAGTAACTTCGTAGCAGAAAAGAAGACAAAAGGGAAGAGAAAGGAGGACGTTAAAAAAAAAAAAGAAAGGAAGAAGTCAAAGGTCACAACAAATAAGGAAGAGAATTAAAGAAAATGATAAATCAGAAGATAAAAACTCCAAATGATCCTTACGCGTAGATGGCCAACAGGAACTTCCGCTGGTGGGTTCTCACTCGGCCGTGGTTGACCTTCTTCACCAGCTTCGTGTGTTTATAGATGAGCCACGTCTCCCGCAACACGTTGGCCGCAGAGTTTTTTAACTGCAGGGGTCAGCAATATATTAGTTTACCCTCCATATGCACGGATCAAGGAAAGAAAAGAAAGGTCAAATGGTGCGACAATGGTTCTACTTCGGGGCCGGGGGCACTAACAGCCATATTCTTAAAAAACAGAGGGGGAAGATGGAAGCAAGCAACCAATTTGAGTCATCTATTCAGCCAGTGATGTGAAATAAGGTTCTCTCCCTCGTTACAGAATCCTCTCTAAACCGTGTCATGTAGGCTAGCAACAACACTCAGGTGTCCTATCGTGTAAAAAAAAAAAAAAGGGGGGGGGGGTGATTGCATACACCGTCGCCCTCTTTATTTTTGAGAATGCAGCAGTAAGAATGACTGATAAAACAGAATTATCGGCGTAACAGCAAGGGTACAATCAGGGACAAAAGTTCGCCAACTATTCCACTGTGTTCACAATAAGGGCATGTTCGTCACTTTCCTCCTTAGCACATCATACTATAAAAAAAAATACATACAGATGGAGAAATACATCAAGCCTCTCTCAAATCAGGAGTAGCTTGCCAGCAGAGGAAAGTGAAAAGCAGAAGAGGTGAAATATCTGGCGAATTTTTATCACGACTGTACACTAGTTTCTTTACAGATATTTGAGAAAAAAAAAAAACTATTACTTCTCACTTTTTTACCTTGAGACAAAATTCAAAGCCACAAGCAATTCACTGAACATCAAACGAGTATAACATTTCAAAAGGGACAAATTTCACCTTTAAATCCACGAAGTCTTACGGAAAAATAAGAGAATGTTTGAGACTCCGGCCCCTGTGCAGCGAAGGAGAATGATAGTTCCTATGAAGTACTGCCGATGGAGCCAAAAAATTGGTCAGGAGTCTTGATAACGAACGAAAATAAGACGAGAATTACAATCAATGGTGAAAAAAATGGTCAGCTAGTGAACTGGAATAATGGAGCCTCTCAGAAGTACTGCCGGTGCTTACAAAATGGCCAGGGGTCTTGATAGTGAGAGAAAAAAAAAAAAGCCTCACAATTATAGCACTACTAATGTCGCAAGAATGATCAAGAATCTGAAAGCTGACTTAAAATGATAGTTGCACACACGTACGACCAATGGTGCAACAATGGTTAGGCAGTGATCTACAGTAACAGTGCGCCTCAGAAGTACTGCCAACGGTGCTAATATCAAAAGTAAAGACAATGAAGGAGTATGACAGCACCATCACCGGTGCAAAAATGGTCGGTAGAGAAGAGGAATGACAGAATCCCTTAGAAGTACTGCCATTTGAGAGAAGAAATGTCAGCTCAGGTAATAAACAATAAAAACAATTCCACAAAGGTCTATCAATGGTGCAAAAGTAGAAAAAAAAAAAAAAAGGTTATCTTGTGAATTAGTATAACGCTATCCCCTGAAAACGGCGAATCCTGGGTTGTGAATGAGCACAACCAAATGACCTAAAGCACTGGGAAATGTGCAATAATCTAAGCAATGGTTAGGTGATGAACTAAAATCTGAAGCCTAACACCTAGAATCGGAGGTCTCGCGCAAGCTGAAAGTCGTTTAGAAGTAGCGAGAGTAAACTAAAAAAAAAAAAAAAGTACCATGGTTAATCCTTTTGGCATTACAACGTTTTTTTTATATTATTTTTACTCAGACGATTTTATTCAGGAGTGACTTTTCAAATTCGAGGTTAGGTGAAGTTGCAAGAATAACCTTTGGAAAAAAAAAATGTATTGAAATAGTTCATCCTTTTGGCATCATGACATTTTTGTATATTCTTTTTTACTCAGTTTATATTCAGTTTAGGAGAGGCTTCGAATTCTTTACCAATCCCTTCACTATATGCTTTTCCAAAGCAATGAAATCATATAATAATTAAATATAAATAATAAAATTCAAGACGTAAAATATACGTAAAATAAGACGAAAATTTTACAGATGTAAGACAAGACGTAAAATATAACACGTAAATTATAACACAAATTATTACAAACGTAAGATATAATAGATGTAAACTATTACAAAATAGAATTGACGCAAATTACAATAATGTATAATGTAAGAAAAAAAAATATATTGACGTAAAATACGACACCCATAGAGTGGAAGAGGAAAGGAACAACGATTTAAATTTTCTGTCGCTTCTTCTTGGGTCCTAATCAGGAAAGAAAACAGACGTCAGCTGCGTATCACTGCTTCATAACGTATATTTCATTTTATTCTCGCTGACTCCAGACGGTTTTATTCAACTTTAGAGTGAAGGGATTTGCACAAGTCCCTGGTAACTCCTTGGCCCGTATTCCCGTCAGCTAAGGAGGCTCCATAGCACCACTTTTTCATTTTTTTTTTTTTTTATCTCATCTTTTTAACATCGACATAGATGGCATGAATAATACACGGGAATATATTAAGAGCAAACACAGGAATAAACCGGTGAGAAGAATACTTCTACTCCTTGAGCACCATTCCCGTTTCTCGTCGGTTATGGAAGCTCCCTAACCTTTCCCTAAGCGATTTATTAGGCTTATTAAATCTTATTGTCCTCCACTGTGTTACATAAATCATTCTAATATCGCCATATGCTGTACAAATAACTTAGAAAGGGATATTAAATTGCAATACCCCAAAATAAATAACTCAGGAACAGGTGTTAGGGAACGTCCTTAACAGAAGAAAATACGGACCTACATCTAACCCTTCCAGTGTGAGAAAACGTTTTCAAAGCTGAATGACACTGACTCCCAAACACCTTTCCCTAACACCGCCATATTCTGCACAATGTACAGCCATATCCAAAAGTAAATCGCTAATAAAGAGGTGCTAGAGAGTCTCCTTAACCGAGGAGAATACGGAACACTGCCTCCCCCCCAAAAAAAAAAAAAAAAAGAAGCCACGCCGAAGAAACTAATGTGAAAACGGTCCGAGGTGGCATAACGAACCAAAGTATTAGAAAAAAAATAAATAAAAATAATAATACTGACGCCAAACTACAGCAGGCTCGTTTCTATCTGACGGAACTAGGCATTAACATTTCAAAAAGATATGGGTATCCTTGGTTACTAGTAAAATCAACCCTTTAATCCGACTACACCTGGCCATCAACTAACAGACACAACAGCCTATTACGCGTGTCCTCTAACCTGACAAAGATCCCCAATTCCTTTCAGCTCGGTTGATGGCCAAGTGTAGCCAGACTGAAGGGTAGATCTGACTAGTAACCAAGGAGAATCATCGCAATCTCATAACTAAGGCACATCAAATTTCATGTCTGCTATTTGAGTTGCGCGGACTTATAACGTCTTATTGCCTGAGGCCGTCTTAAAAAAGCTATAATAATAATAATAATAATTAATTATCTATCAATCTACTGCCAGACGCCTTAATCCCGTATGGGGTGGCCACAAACAAATCGCCCTTTCCTCCGCCACTTCACTGCTCTGCTCCCAGCTCACACTCCCCTCTCTCATATACCTCTCCACTCCATCCCTCCATCTCATCCTCGGCCTCCCCTCCCTCCCCCCCTCCACCTCACTCACATACACTCTCCTGGTCAGTCTCTTGCTCTCCATCCTCTCCACATGGCCAAACCATCTCAATGTGTTTCTCCTTCCGCTTCCTATCACATCCACATCGACATCACATATACCCTCTCTCACATACCTCTCCACTCCATCCCTCCATCTCATCCTCGGCCTCCCCCTCCCTCTCCCCCCTCTGCCTCACTCACATACACTCTCCTCGTTAGTCTCTCGCTCTCCATCCTCTCCACATGGCCAAACCATCTCCTAACGCTTCCTATCACATCCATATCCACATCAAATTCTACAGTGTATATATATATAATATATATATATATATATATATATATATATATATATATATATATATATATATATATATATATATATATATATATATATATATATATATATATATCCAAAAGGAATACTCAAGCAATTTATTGTTTTAACCCTTCACTAATATGACGTACTTTTATATTTTATCAATGATGCTACCATGTGATTATATTCAGCTAAGGAGGATATCCACGTAGTTAACGTTAATGAAGGCTGTATATATTCCTTCCATTCTAAAAAGTCTCTCCGTAGCTGAGTAAAGGCGTCTGGAGATTGTACAAATAGTATAGAGATGACGTACTCGGGTGAAAGGGTTAAGAATTATAAAGAAATGGAAAGTACAGTACATGAACTAACAAATACATAAATTTGATATTAATATGGGGATAGTTGGAAAAATGTTATTAATAATTATATAATAATGAAGCATGCGAGGAAACAAAGGTAAGAATTGTAATGTTTGTTGCTTCTGTGACTCACAAAAATATTATACCTAGAACATCTTGATTAATTATGCGGAATTACTAAATGACATCAGTTTGCCTAGTGACTGACTGTATGCAGCACAGATATGGTCATCGATCCCTACATTACAAAACCTATATGGAAGGAACACAGACTATAAATCAATTACACACTGATTAAATTCTATACTTAGGGTGGTAATAGTAACAGGTTATACAAATTCGGGCGAAGCATAATTAATCGAGATCTAGCTGAGAACTTAGAACGACACATGACAAAGCTAAAGAATGCCTGCCTTTTGGTAAAATACTCGGTTCCTTAAACTGACAACACTAATACTTACAGGGCATGCTGTTACTACACACAGAAGCCAAGGACACAGCAGCAGTGAGATTGGTGGCTACAGGAGAGGTCCATGGCCGTATTCTCAAAGGCTTAGGAGGCTTAACAGCACCGTTTCCATACCAGTTTATAACAGTATTCGGTACGTAAATATTCTCGTCTAGATTACTTATACAAGCTATGTCGACATAAAAATGGGATATAAAAGACATACAAGATTATACTCAAGCAAAATTATCACTGGGGCAGTGTTGTCAACAAGCCTCCATAGCCGATATATAAGCTCCTTCGATACTGATGTAAAGGGCTTAAACGAGAATATTAAGGTAAAACAGGCCAAACAAGCTGCCAGGGAAGGGATTAAGAAGCCTCGTGGCCGACATGAATACAAGCAACAGGCGCTACAACACACGGCGTCTACAGCGGCCCTGGGGACTGAGGGAGGCTGCGGGGAGAGACAGACAGAAGGGAACACATGCAGGGAGGCCAGGGGTAACGCCAGGTGTGATGATGGCCAGGTGTGTATGCGTCACCTTACTCCTCGCTGCTCAACCGACATACATAGACACATACATACATACTCGTAAATACATGCATACATACGGTACATACACACATAGGCCTACATACATATGCATACATCATACATGCATACATCCATCCATCCATACATGCATGCATACATACATGAATACATACCAACTGTACATACAAACATACTGTACATACATGCATACATACGTTCCATACATACAGTACAAACATGCATTCATCCGTTACATACATAAATACAGTACATACATGCATACATACGGTACATACAACACACATACTGTACACACATACATGCATACATACGTTCATACATGTATACATACATTCATACATACATACATACATAAATGCATACATACATACACACTCAGACACAAAGCTTAATTTCTCACACACACACACACACACACACACACACACACACACACACACACACACACGGCATGGCAAGCCTCTCCAATCACCAACTTTCACTCCCAATTATTCTTCAGCCAACCACTCCGCACTTAAGCACTCGAGGTGAGACAGGGATGGTGCAAGGATGTCTCGGCTCACTAGTAAAGTATTAAGTTTCTGTGACTGTGGTGGTCCAGCAGTAAGAGTTAGGTGGTAAATATTCTCACCACTCCATGACAAAATATAAAAAAAAATTGAGGTCCAAATCATGAGTGTTATGATAAATATAAAACTTTCTGAACTTGTAATCATGAGTATGTTATGATCAGCAACCTCAAAAGCAAATTTACGAGGTCGGAAATGCAAAAAAATGAAAGAACTGTTGACATCCGAAATGAAGGAAGGAGGCCAACGAATTACTCTGTGGACAATGTGGAAGGCACTGTGAGGAAACGACAAGGCTAATGTGACTGGAACATTTTCAAAATTAAGCATAGAAAAGAAACTACTTGCCTTGGAATGCTTTATAAGACCCGATTCCTTGCCATCTGCTACACTAAAGGAGAAATCCAAATCTTGTTAGTTATTAATTTTTAAAAAATCACAAGGGAAATCGGCCATTAGTGTTCTCCACGCATCCAAAAAAAGCCCACACCCCTTACCCTCCAGTTCAGCTGTTTTTCCATCATAAGAATGTGAACCCTCTTTTCCGCAGGTTGCATTTGAATTTTGGTGAGTAGGACGGCCACAACCAACGCCATACTCCCGTTACCCTGGCGGCCGTCACGACAGAGATGTGGTGGTGGAGACGCAGGTTGGTTGTAGTTGTAGAAGAAGAGGGAGCAGGTCGGGTCAGGGATGGGGGAGGGGGGCATAAAGACGGTGTCATACGAGTGGTTTTCCTAGCAACTTTTTCTAGGAAACTCGATCTTGGAGGCGACTTTTTTCTGTGGGTGGGTAGAGAGTTGCCCGCGACATTCCCTGGCAACCTGCACGTGTAACGGTATTTTTCTAAGTTGCCAAGAGAATGTCACCAAGACCGAGTCGCCTGGAAAAAGCCGCCAGGAAAACTGCCCGTGTGTTACCACCTTAAGAACATAAAACAAATAAAATAAAACACCGATACACCGACTAATGACAACATCGACTGGGCTTCCCGCTGGGTGGCTGTGAGGTCCATGAATCACCTGCTGAATAATAGGCCCCTACAAAAAATATACCAAAAAAATATAGTAAAAAGTAGACCTCACAACCATGAAGCGTAGGTGGCCAGGGATAGTTTACGATACAAGCAGGAGGGTGCGCTGGCGTCTCCAAAAAGGTTCTAAACAGAAGATGGATGCAGCTCGAGGGAGTAGAAGGCGTTCCTATCATCATCATCCAGTACACTGCCACATCCAACAACAGCAAACTTACCCTCTTCGTTAATTGTGTGTCCATCATGAAATTGTGAACATGTTTCTCGGCTCGGGAAAGTTCCATTTTACGAGAGACGACAGCGACCAATAAGGCAGTGCATCCGGCCCCCTGGTAGGTGTGGTGAAGCAGAGGTTAGTCACGAGGTTGAGAAGGGCACACACACACATGTTAATTTTGTGCTCCCAGTGCCACAAGGATAGGAGAAGGAATGTGTGTGTGTGTGTGTGTGTGTGTGTGTGTGTGTGTGTGTGTGTGTGTGTGTGTGTGTGTGTGTGTGTGTGTGTGTGTGTGTGTGTGTGTGTGTGTCAGAGAGAGAGAGAGAGAGAGAGAGAGGTGCTGTGTGTGTGTGTGTGTGTGTGTGTGTGTGTCAGAGAGAGAGAGAGAGAGAGAGAGAGAGAGAGAGAGAGAGAGAGAGATGTGGTGTGTGTGTGTGGTTATCTCTTATGGGGCTCTCTTGTTGAATTTTCTGTGCTTAACCCATTCAGTACGATGACGTCTTGTTCACCTTGCTCTGGTCTCCAGACGACTGTATTCAGCTAAAGAGAGACCTTTCAAAGAGGAGTTGTTGGGTAGCCGGCATTAACCCTCCTTCAGTACTACAACTCTCTCTCTTAAACTGAATAAAATCACCGGGATACGGCAAGAATAGAACGAATATGACGACCTCGAGCTGACGGGATTAAGACATGTTAGTGTTGACTGCTACATAACACAGTATAAGTAAAAACGTTAGTAAAGTTTCAGTAAGAGTTAGGCCAAGGTGGCAAAGAATGAGTGTGAAATCTTCAAAAGAGAATAATTAGTGTGCAACAAAAGTCAGTGTGTTAGTATGTGCGTGAGTACAGACGTGACTGAAAGGGATGTGTTAACATACCACTGAAGCCAGTATAAATTCAATGCCTGACTGAAAACAGCAAATTATCATTATATCACATTTACTGAAGGCAAAGCTAGTGGGTACCATTTGAAAAAGAAAATCTATATTGAAAACTATAAAAATACAGCATTCTTTATATCTTAAAGAGCAATATCTAGAATAAGTCAAAGAATTACTTCTAACCTGAGTTACAGTTAAGATACTGAGTAATTACAGGTAATCAATATTACAGTACTTCTGTCATATGTTATCCAATAACATGGATCCTACATAAATACAGTTAAATTTACAGCAAGACTGAAAAACATCTGACTAGAAGTAGGAAATACAGAGAACAATAACTGAAAATATGCATGTACAGAACCTGAATATCATAAACTACTAGAACTGACAAGGCTAAGACAGAGGAGGGTATGAGTACTGAGACAGGCTAATATATGTACAACACATTTGCGGCCACCTCAGCAAAAGGCAGATACTCAAGAAACTTTGTGAAAAAATTAAATAATTGGAACCTGATGTATAAAAATATATGATTTATGTAAATTGTATCACCTTCAATACTAAATAACTTCTATCAAATAGCAACACACCCAGCGGTAGTCCAATAAAAAACTGGCGCCATGATGCATGGAAAAATGAGGTTATCCCAATAGGTGACGTCTGCCTGAGCTTTGAGGTGGGTCGCTTTACTTGTCTAACACTACGGCCTGCTGGTACAGTACATCCTAACTACCTCACTTAATTAGTTTTAGAGAGCACTACAGTAGTCCTAGGGTTCTTTATACAGCTTAAATCTTGAACATCTTTTCTCTAGCATGAAATATTCAGCAACAGGAACTCCAGTGAAGATTTTGAGTTATAACTATAAACTTGAAAGGAAAAGTTTACGTCAGATAAACTGAACTTTTCAATAAGGAATTCCCATTGTATGTAAGGTTTTACCAAATTTTTGGTATTTCGTGGAATATGAGAAATGTTACATCTAAGGTGCTGTTATAATGTGAAAACCTGGCGAAGAATTTCCAGTGAATATCCAATTTATGCAATATTAAAGATGGCTTTTGCATACAGCATAATGGGCACTGCATGGCATTATATACGAGTCACTTGTACTGGGGAGGGGGAAGAACAAGTTTTCCACGAAATACCTAAAATATGAGGTAAGGTAACTAACTCATAGCTAAGTTACGACTGAACAAGGGAATTTACTCACAAAACAGTTATTAATCTGAAACAGACTTATCATTTCAGGTACTGCCTAAGTTGGGAGACAAAGAGGTAATCATCTTAAAATTAAGGACAAGAAAATATAAATATTTATGGCAGCAACTCTGTCACAAAGAACACTCCTTTGTTGAACAAACCATGCATAATCACATGCACCATTATTGTTGTTCGTCCCGTGGTCACATGCGTGCGTCCCCTGAGGTAGCAACCCAGTCGATGAGCAACTCTTTCTCGGCAACATGTCTGACTTAAGCTCAGTCCCTCCCGTGAACTCAACACCTTTAGCGCAATGGTCCCTCTTTTTTGTTTGGATTTGTAAATTTCAAAAAGATACTGCAGCAGGTCATGTGCAGGGTACTGGCAGAGGGTAAGCCTCTTCAGTGCAGTCGATACAAAATGAACAGCATCTTTTGTATCTTTTTGAAACCATAGGCCATGTACACCTGTAATGGAGAGAGTTAACCTGAATGGGATACTTCATGAATGTATTTGCAATACCCGCTTCATTGTGGATTTAATGAGAAAGACTGCTTTAGTTTATTCTGACAGCATTCAAGAGAGTAACTTTTTAAAAAAGAGTGGAAGAAACTTAAATTTTATTTGTTTAAAGAAAAAGCTTCTGCTTAGGGTAGCACTGAGAGACCTGGTAATTCATGCATGAGCAAGAAGCTGCCATAGCATCAAGAGGCTATGCAAGATATCAGCTGTTTACTGGACACTGCGGAGAGGACACAGCACGCCTCATCGTCACAGTACATAACGGTTTGCATTGTCACGCCAACACACACTAGCTAGCGTCCGTCCCTCACAGGCTGATAACAGATATCGCTGAGGTTTATACACTAAGTCGTTAATTCTGACTTGTGTTTCCAAGGGCCAGCTGGCAATACGCTACTTCTGAAGGAAGGCACAGCTGAACATATGAAAGAACGCATTATGTACAATATTCTTTGCTATGCAAATATTTCAAGTAATGTACGAGCACGGATCTCTTGAGGCTGACATACGACTTTGTTTATTCTTTGTATACCACGGCCACCCACCATATGTTTCTCGATTCCAATTTTTTATTATAAAAGAAAACAACTCCATCCACTCTTGGCCCTACCGAATTTTGTCCCCTCCCCCACCTACGGTGAGAAGTTGAATAAATTTTCTAACCCCCTGTTTTGAAGGGGATCAACTTACCTGCCCTTGTCAACCTCCTAATGCACACACGATCAAAAAATATTGTGCAGAAGTTCGATGAAATCCGAATTGGTCAATGTTCGTGGTGTCCCCCTGAAATTACTGTTATTGTCTGAATGTACATACGATAACAATACTGAATAACAAATGTCACAAACAACCAGTATAAGACATGCTCATGAGCGCAGGTGCACCAACGTGGGGTAAAATCACCGAGCACTCTGCAACAGCCATCACATATAGTGTAACAATGCTTTGCATCAAGTGAGCACCAATACTTTTCTGACCCAGCGTACAAACCACCTTACTCGGCACCAGTGCAAATTCATCCCTACTTCTTACCAACACGTCTTGGGATACGATTCCTCTCATCTCGCTCTTCATACATGTCTCAGTCATCTGTATTTTAAACCTCATTCTCTCTTCCAGCCAGTCCCTTGTGTAGTCTACCCTGTGGCAGTTAGAGCAGTTTCATTATCCTTCCCCTATTTACCGAACTAACACCAATTTCTGACACGCCTGTTTTCTCCTGTCCTTTGTGTCATCACTATTTCCTTCATATCCATAATCACTCCACTGACTACTGACACAGCTTTCACTGGACCCTCCGAAGGGCCGGGTTTAAAAAATGCCTACCGTCACAGACTGACTGACGCACTGAGGGACTGATTATATTACATTGGTCGGCCTGCTGATTGCCTTACGTCAGCTACCTCAGCGCCCGTCACATTGTAGCCTTCACTGTCGTACAATGGGAGTTTTCGTGTGACTTCTCTTTTTAAAATAGCCCATTGCAGCCCTCCTAGGGCCACTTGCATATATATATAAAATATCTATTGCAAATTTGTACCTAACAAAGATGACTGAATGTATCAATACAAATACAACTAAATAACAACCTTGAATATCTCAGGAAATTTGGGCTGGTGCGAACAAAAACAGCAGGCCATGGGCCTCGGTGGTGAACAGCAGCCCAACAGTGACAGTCAATGTGACTTTGGTGGTGCAAGCTGTACGATGTCCACCACTCCTCACTCTAACTCTTTTCTACCCTTCCCATTCTCTCCTTTAGTCACATGCATGAAATATAAATGTTTTCATGTAACTCAGCCATGCCATTTGGAGGGTCCGGCAAATAATAACAAAGACGTTCTGGCTCTTGTTCATCTGTCCTGCTGACCTACCTGTCATCACTGTCACTGTCTGCACATCTGTTAACGGTCACTCTCAACACAAATACCTATCTTGTTACGTCCTAGTCTGTATATGTTTGTCTGTCCCTGCTTACTTTCACTGCATGGTGTTAACTGATTCACCCCTACCCTGACAAATCAAACACCAGCTTTCGTCCATCCAGACTATGCATGAACGTGCTCTCCCACGCCTTGTCCATGAACACGCCCAACCCAGCCAATGAAGGGGTAGGAGGAAGCGATGCTGTGGCAGAGCAATGGGTTAGTAACACATGCCTATATGCGTCAGGATCGAATTCCCTACTGGTGGTAGTGGGCAGAATAGCAATCAGATGGCCGGGAAAAGATAAATTATACGTCCCCTATGTTCATTTACATGTAAAAAGTAAAGAATTAATCTTCATTTGTCAGGTTGGACAATACGTATTAATAGGCAATACGTGACGTACGTAAATGTGTGTATGTACATCTCGCCACTGCTGGTGTGTGGGTGAAATATTTGATCCTCAAGCACAAACCCTTGGCCACGTTGAAGACCCAGATATCTGTTCACTCCTAGACAGACATATTACAATACCTGTCCTTGCATATGCTGAGTTTCGTATGTGTCAAATAAGGAAACACACAAAAATTCTGTAAAAATGAAGAAAACACTGATTCAGCTTGGTAGTTCCTGGCGAACCATGTATCTAGCGAAACTGACCAAGGACAGACATAAATGAGAAGGAAAACTTCTCCCCTTCTCTCTTGGAACAGTTTAGATTTTAACTAAGGTTCAGCTCTTGCACTGACAATTAGCACAGAGACAGTTGTTGCCAGACACTTAAAAAATGTTACAAAACAATCTGGAAATGCGTACAGAGAAACAACGTATGGGGAAGATCAACACGCGTAACACCCCCTGTTTAATACACGGCAGAAGGCTTTTGTAACACTGGTCATAACTATCGCAGTCATGAGTAATTATGAAAAAAGCTTTATGCGTAAATCTGGAGCACAAGATGCAGTGTGCTGAATCAGAGTGAAGCAGCGGCGGCCGTAGTAAGGTACTATTGTCAGCGGGTGCGGCCCTCTCCAGGCAGTCCCGTTCTCAAAATCAGCTGATACGTCTGAGTGCAAACCCAGCCCTGGTGCGGCCTCAAGCTAGGAGACTCATGCAAGGATCTCTACCGCTCGCTCGTGAGGGATGCACTGGTGAAGTAGTAATAGTAGTAGTAGTAGTAGTAGTAAGAGTAACAGTTGTAGTAACAGAAGCAGTAGTAAGTACTGTAGTATCAGCAAAAGTCGTAGTATAAAAGTAGTAGCAATAGTAAAAGTAGTAGTGGTAGCATATACAATGCACAAATGTACAAAATCAAGAACTCACAAAATATAAGCAATAAAATTATTGGAAAAACGAACACAAGATTTAGTTATTAGTAGTATATTTGCAATAGTTAGCATTGTTATTGATTAGGTAAAGAAGTAAATGAATAATCCAAACCCAAACCAAACCAAAACAGTGGAAAAAAAATTGTAGAGTCTTTGTCATAGAGGAAAAAAGACTTTAAAAACTTCGCAAGGCTACAGAGGGCTGGGTTGAGGCTAGTGATATAACTCTCTTTTGCGTCCTGAACCTCGCTTTCTGTTGCTGCAGCTGAGCCGGCGCCACTTACCATGATGCCTGTTGTCACCGCTATACCCCTCCCACAGTAAGTATTTGGGACTATATCACCGTACCCCACGGACAAGAATGTGATCGCTATAAGCCACATGGTGTTCAACAAATTGGCATGTTCTTCGTCATGGAACCTGTTGGGAGAGCGAGAGAGCAGTGACAGGTAAGAAGGGCGAGGATGACTGGCCACTTACCATGATTCCACAAGCCACAGCGATGGTCCTCCCACAGTATGTGTTAGGAACAATATCCCCGTACCCAACACATAATATAGTGACAGCGATGAGCCACATAGCGTTAAGCAGATTAGCATGTTCTTCATCGTGATACCTATAGAGTAAGACATGACCATTAAGAGTGACTCCCGGGACGACCCGAGGTTAGGTCAACCACTGAACACCAATCAGGGTGGACAACAACCAGTAAAGGGGCGTGGTTTCATCAACCAGGTGATTCATTGCAAGAACATGATTGGATGCAACATTTAAATGGGAGTGGTTTGATGCCAAGGGCTTAATCTGACGGTATACACCAAGCAGGCCGGTATCAATCTACACAACTAGATGGCTATTGGCCAGGAGGAGTTAGAGAGTGAGAGAGACAACACCGAGCATCACGTGGGCAAGGCACGTGATGCGTGAGAGCACGTGGCGACAGTTAAGACCATGTGTTCATAGCTGTACTATATTGTAGTTCTGGACACAGCCCTTTTTATTACGCTTAGCCCTTCATATTATGACAATCGCTTCATTCAATAAAACTGAAGCAGAGTGACTGAAACACTAAATGGGCTCGAGTTAATAAAAGAGCCCTTAACTGGGCCCAAGACGTACTCCGGGCCAGTCCCCATCGTGGCTACCCCACCACAACACCGCAGCCCCAAATGACCCGGGATGGAGGGAGGGGGGAGGGGGTAGGAGAGGGAGGAGGGGCGTCTGCAATTGTCTCGTGTAGCAAAGACTCCCTCACTGGCCACCGCCCACGCCTGGGTGGGGGCAGTGACCGGCGGGGCCCTCATACAAACATTAAGAGAGAAATGAGGGAGTGGGGGGGAAGGGGGCTAGGACACTGAACTTCTACTCCTTCACTTCAAGACACGTCTCTGCCTCAACTGGTAAACTTCGGTAAGAGGACACGGACACAAATTTGTGGAAGATATATGAACTACTAATTTAAGTTATTCAGGATACAAGTAATGCAGTGTTGATACACTGCTTACTGCATGCTTAGAACTGATCAAGAAATGGACTGAAAAGAGACTGTCTTCGAAAATTATCACTGACTGGGCCAGTAGCATGAAGTATCAAGCATACTCTCTTTGCAGAACAATTTGATATATGCTGCTTCCATTTTTTTTTCCCAATAAGCTTTAAAAGATTTTACAGTTCTGCCTGACCAATGAACATGATAAAAATTTTCGAATGCAGTCTGTCGCGGAACTTAGCAATGAGTCGCCAGTGTGAGCGTTGGGGCTACTGTGCTGCGGGGGAGATCGTACATGGTAGAAAAAGAGAATAATACCAATGATTCAGAAACTAGAACTAGAATAAAAGCCATAGTCTATTGGGAACAAAAGGTATCTAGTAGGCAGTATTAGAAAAAACTTTATCAACTAAGGAAGGTACTATGAGGAGAGTTGTAAGTGGTGGTGGTAGTAGTATGCCATTCACAAAACTACTGAAATAAAAAACTTAAAACTACGAATAGACTACTTTCAGGTAACACGGTAATGTACGGAGGCCCGACTGTGAAATGTGATCTCCACTGGCTTTGACTTTTCTGCAAGGATAAGACAAGATTAGATCAAAATTTGGCTGGGGGAACAGGCGAGATCACAAGGGCTGAAGTACATCACGTTTGGTCAAAATTAGTTATCATGTGGTACTTCTAATTAGCTAGGTCTAGACTTAATTTTTTTGTTTAACCCCTTGAATTCGGTGACACTTTTTACTGGTTTATTCTTTCTACCTCCAGACGATTATATTTAGCTTAGAGTTGACCTCGGGTGGTGAAAGATATATCTAATCTCATCAACTCGACAAGTCTCTCCCAAGCTAAGTAAAATCTTGTCTGCTGGTAGAAAAAAATGATATAAAAATCGTCACAATCAAGGGGATTAATATTAGTTGTCTACTGGATAAGTTCTAGGATTGTTATTTGGCCCAGAATGCTGAAGTTTGAAGGATGGTGGTGGTGGCAGGTGGCGAAGGGTTGCGTCGTGCTGCAGCCAAACTATAGGAAACTACCTTTGCCATCATCGACACTTGTCACCACCACACACTTCCAGTCCTGGCACTTAGAATTCTGGGATAACAGCATCATGCATGTTTTTCCTCCATACTGGGAGTTCTAGTGGGCTTTTTATGTGTTCTTTGGATAAATGTTGTGAACTATTGATATAATTTAGTGTATGACATCTTTATATATTCTAATCAAACTGCATGAAGCACACTGGAGACAATAGCACTTCGGCAGAAGCGACCTACTTTTTCACAGATATATTTACATCCACATGAAATTGTACCAACCTTTCTATTAAAAAAAAAAAAAAAAATGTAAAACACATTATGAACAGATTAATAACAAAGTCTTCGGCTTCGACTTTCACTAGTATACTGTATGGAATTTAGTGTATTGTCATGACACTGGAAATCTCGTGGCTCTTCAACTGTTAATTACTTTACATATTACACCTTAGCATTGTATTGTATATGTATCTTTCTGATATGGACGAAATTTGCATTAGTAGCATACAAGGTGACATTAAGGTGTAACAGGTAAAATTATTAGCTGTGGAAAAGGTGTTACGAAATCTCTTAGGACAACTAGAATGCAGCTCTTTGTGAAATAATAAGAATCAAACCATTGTCTATGCAAACTGAACGAGGCATCCTCCAATGGCTTCTTTATGAGTACATGTGGAAGTTACATGGGCGTATCTAGGGGTGAACGAGGTGGGGCTTCGAGTAGGTAATCATCCCCGCCCTGAATGTTAAGAGGAATGGATGGGGAGGGGACTGAAATTATGAGCAAAATAATAGTAGTACTTTGACTACTTAGGAACGACTCTACAACCTTTAATATTTGGGAAAATGTGAACGAATGTATATGCTAATAGATTTTGCATACATCCAATACCTGATGAATCTGAAGATTTATTCCACTGGCTTACGTCTGTCGCCTCTAAAAGATTTCATTAACCACAGTAAAGACCTTTTGTAGTGTATGAGCCAGTGGAAGGCCATCCCACCTTTCGAAAAGTTTCTTCTAAACTTAAGAAAATCGTAAAGATGTGGCTAGAATTACATTAAAAAAAAACAGGTTACCGAACTGATGAGTTTGGGGCAAGGATAATGAGGCAAAAAAAAAAAAAAAAAAAAAAAAAAAAAAAAAAAAAATGAATACGCTCCTGAAGATGGGGTCGCCTCAAAAACGGATACAGATAAAAATGTTAAGAATTTTTTAACAGTCTCCAGTTTGTTTCAGCAGCTACCAGAGAGACAGAAAATGAGAGGAATTTATCATTATTATTATTATTATTATTATTATTTTATTATATTATATTATTATTATTAACAAGAGGACTCAGTTTGTCTATTCTTGCTAACTTCAAACGTTTTAGATAACTTTCGGGGACCCTCTCTCAGTGATGGAAAGAAACTTCATGAAGCTCCTCCACTGATGCAGATCTCCCCAGAGCTAATAAAATCGTCGTTGTGGCAAAAAAAAAAAAAATAATAATTACTGTAGTACAGTAGAATAATAAAAAATAAATAAATAAAAATCAAAGTCCTCGAGCAGAACACCGTCTCAGCCCAGCTCATATGAAACATTCTTCTCTCTTTCTCTGCCTCTCTTTACGATGCAGCACTGAGGTATATTCTATGTGGTATACTCTTTAGTGTTAGGTAAGCGTGGTTCTACCTTAGGCTTGCTTAGGACACTATAAAATGCACACGACTTTATAGTGAGGCATACACAGGGTGATTCAGAAGTCTGTTACCAATCCTATATCTTGGGTCCCACAAAAGGTTCCATAAAAGTGGTAAAAGACTTATGAATCACCCCGTTTTGAAGGCCCATATTCTAGTCTACTTAAAAAGCCTCCTAACACCTCTTCCTTAGCGATTCATTTTGCATATCAAACCCTGCTATGCTCCTGTATGTAATTTACCTCTTATACTATCGACATACATTGCATACAGGAGAATACTAACGTGGTATACGCAGAAATAAATCGGTAAGGAAACGGTGCTAGGGAGCCTCCTCAAACGACGAGAATACAGTCCTAAATTACAATGACATAATACAACTGACCATGGAGGTAATTAGATAGTAATGAGATATATCAATTATGCAAATGGGCAGTTAAGATTTCTGCTTTGACTGACGACAGGCAATAATGTTCATCATTTTACTTTACTTCTGTCCATTGTCATGTGTACAGTAATTAAAAATATGTAAAATATAGGCTATAACTTTGAAAATATTATAAGATATATTATTGCAAGGAATAAATGGTAAAAAAGAATGATATATTAAGAATTTATATAGTTTATGTGTGTGTAAGTTTACTTGTGAATGGATACCAACGTGTGTGCGTGTGCGTGTGTGTGTGTGTGTGTGTGTGTGTGTGTGTGTGTGTGTGTGTGTTAGCTAGTTAGTATGCATGTGTATGTACTCTGAAAGTATTTTAATCTCAACGGGTCTCTTTCCTTTCCCTCCTTCCTCACTAACGCAATCATATCTTTACAAACAGAACAAAGAGAAGTAGAGCACATTATTCCCTTCCGTACATTACAAGATTCTCTCTCTCTCTCTCTCTCTCTCATTGTCTGTTTGTCTGTGTCTCTCAAATTCTCCCACTGTCTGTCTGTCTGTCTGTCTCTCACATTGTCTGTCTGTCTGTCTGCCTCTCTCTCTCTCTCTCTCTCTCTCTCGCAGTGTGAAAGGCGTCTGTACTTGGCAATTTCACCTCATCTACAAATATTTCTTACTTATGTGGGGTTATTTGCATTTTGACAGCTCGCCTTGCCCTTATATATGCAAAGCAAGGTTAGCTCAACGTGTGTGTGTGTGTGTGTGTGTGTGTGTGTGTGTGTGTGTGTGTGTGTGTGTGTGTGTGTGTGTGTGTGTGTGTGCCTCAGCTTATACTGTATGCATGTACTTGTTTGGATATGCTGATTGTGAACGATTAATTGTAAGTGTATGTCTGTGCGTAGGTATATGATGCTATTCAGTGTAAGTATATGTCCAGTCAGTAAGTGTGTGTAGTGCATATGTGCGTGCCCAGGTACGTGTAAGTGTGTGCATGTGTGTGCGTGTGGCTTACCTCTCGCACTGGCGCAAGGTCCACGAGGCTATAATCCAGAGCGAGACCATGAAGACTAGCAGCACTGTGCCGGGACAAATGGTCATCAGGGTCTTGAGAACAAACCGCGTGTTGAAGTTGATTCTGTTGAGCGCTCCGATACTGCGCGAGGAGGCGTCAGTGAACAGCTGTGGAGGAAGGTCAGGTCAGTGTGGTGCAGTGGGAGATGAGTGGTGGGGACTAACTGGGGACGATGGATGGGGAACCGAGTGATGGTGGTACAGCGGGAGTAGGGGAGGACTGAGGGAGTGGTGAGATATGGTGGGATGGAGTGGGGGAGAGTGAAAGGGGTGGTGGAAGGAGGAAACGAGGTGCAGGAAATGAGGTACAGATAGGGAGTGGTAAGTTGGGAAGTGGTGTGTGTGTGTGTGTGTGTGTGTGTGTGTGTGTGTGTGTGTGTGTGTGTGTGTGTGTGTGTGTGTGTGTGTGTGTGTGTGTGTGTGTGTGTGTGTGTGTGTGTGTGTGTGTGTGTGTGTGTGTGTGTGTGTGTGTGTGTGTGTGTGTGTGTAGGGGGGAGAGGGTGACTGGAGCTCGCATTATCAGTGCATATTGTTAGGGGATATAATGACGGTGAGTGAACGAAGCTGACACAGTAAGTGGCGGAACAAAGCCAGGCCTAGAGAATTGTTTTAAATTAAATGAACAGACCCAGAAGCGGCTATTAAATGCAACATACAGGGTGATGACGGCTGAAAAATGTGACAGTAAAACTATTTTTTATAATGGAAAAAACCACAAAAATAATTAACAAACAGGGAAACGGCTCTTGTCTTAACTTCCTCAAAATAATTGCGTATTTTATAGTTTTGTCACATCCAGGAATTTTTATTCAACTATGGAAATTGTCTCCCAGTGACGGGGTTAGAAACAGTCTCCATTATACTCCTTTACTATGACAGGTCTCCCCAAGGTAGCAAGAAAAAAGTTTGTTCCTCTGACTGAATAGGTTAAAAAGAACGATGAAATTCGACAGCGAAAGAAAGAAAGAAAAAAAAAAAAGGCTGGGAAACCAACAAAAACTCCTCAACGTTGCGTCAAACAGAAACTGGAAAAATTGCCAATATTTTTTTTTTTTCCGCCGTCCAGGTAGAGATAAGGTTTACAGGGATGAGGGCGGATGCAGATAAGAGGAGGGGCGGAGGCTGGCATCCGGTATAGGGGGGGTAGCCACTTACAAGAGCAGTTCCGTCGAGGCTTCGTTGCTGCCCTACCAATTTCTGGCCTGTTGGGGAACCTGGGGCTCTTAGTGGAGGGTTCCTGGGGTGGTTTGGGAAATCTGAGTTGGGAGTGGAGGCTACAGCCGCGAAAAAATTGGCTTATCTATTTCAATGTGGTGACGCATTATATATTATATTTTTGGTACGTTCAGTCGACCTAAAATAGTTGTACAGTTTACAGCCTTTGTTTAATATATTCAGTACGAGAGGTTTTCCCAAGTTGATAAAATCTTCTAGAAGAAACAAGAAAAATAAGGAAATACGTCACCCTAAGTGACGGCGTTAGAACCGTACTGGATCGGGATACTCTTCTGTAGCGCATTCGAGATTTACGTTGTGCAATAATGAGAGAGAGAATAATAATTTCATACGATGGACGTTGGGGAGCGGGGTCTCTGAAATTATTTTTGAAACGAATTTGCACAGAAATAATATAACAATTTATAAATACCAAGCAAACGTAAAATACTTGCTGATGATGAATGCTGGCTACAGATGGTGATGAATAAGAGGTGTTGCTACGACATGACTGTGGAATGGCTACAGCACACACGAATCAACAACCAAATTGTTCATTCCTTCACACACCACTAAGTTAATGGTATCACAACTGACATGACTAATTAACTATAAAGAACTGAACTGTCATAAGATATCTGCAAGTTACCAGGAGCATGTATTTGATATTGCTAAAATAACAACCCTGTTAAAAGTTCATCTCAATACAACCTCCGCAGACATTATCGGTAACAGTGACACGTAAACAAATTAATCTGATGGGTATTTTTTAGCATTAATCCTTATACAATCCCTATTAACAAAATGCAAATCATCATCGAAGTTTTCACAAGTACAAACACTACTGGCTTCATTCATGTGCAAAAAATGCACCAAGCTACGTCTGTCCTTTACTACAATTTGCAAAAAAGGCAGAACAATGTCACCAGAGTAATACCCTTACTGTATTAGGAAAATAACAAAAGCGAGGGGTGTGTGAGTTGGGAGCAGGGCAGTGAAATGGCGGGGGACAGGACGACGTGGAGGCGATTTGTTTGTGGCCACCCCAAACGGGATTGGGGCGTCTGGCAATAGATAGATAGATAGACAATCTGATACAAAGCTTATCACATGATAAAGTAGTAAATGAGGACAGGGTATAAGGAGCATGACTCAATCCTGTAAATGAACAACTAAGAGCAGCTAGGTAAGAGCACACTGCCTGTCCGCCTATATGTCTGTCACCAACCTTGGAGTGCAGTAACATGACCCTGCATATGAGGTACAGCCGCAGAAACATAGGAAGGGAGAGGGTGATGTCTATGGGCACCCAGTGGGACTTCACTTGACCATTGCGGTTGGATAACTTGGTGGTCCAGTTGAAGTAGTATGTGCCCGGGATGGGATGGACGGCGCAGACGATCAGTTCCATGGCTATTCGACCGATCCTCTGCCACGTCATCGCTATCCGCCAGTCGTCCGCGCAGTTGTCGATCATGAACAACTGAGGAGAGGGAACATGAACGTTAGACAGAACAAAACTGAAGCTTAAACAAAGGAATAATACCAGTAAATTAACTGAGATAGATTTTATTTCTTCTAACCCGAGGACCTCTACTGAAGTGGGAAGTGGAGACTTGTTTCTAAAATGCATACGATGGGTCTCTTCTTAGCTGTAATAAAATCGTCTCGCAGAGGCGCCTCTGGACTGAGAGAATTAGTTAAAGAATCTGGAATCTATAAATTGCATGCCAAATAGTACCAGTTATCATCATCATCATCATCATCCGAACCCTAAACATTTCATTATTACATGTGAGAAGCAGGGTCAGGAAATGGTAATGCCTAAAAAGTAGACCTACCAAAGTCTATCATCCATACGAAAATGTGGGCACAAACGCACACCTCCTTGCAGTCCTCTTGCAGCCTTCCTACTCACACGTCTATTCCGTATCGGGGTGACCATAGGACTAGTAAGTTTACCTCCCCAGTCCACTCTACCTTGGACTTCCTTGACAATTTACTTCTTTTCTATCACTGAACCTGTATTCTCGTCAGCTTAGGTGACTCTATAACACTTATTTCTTGCCTGTCTAGTTTGCCCATTCCACCTTGGTATTCTATCGTATGGTTTTTGTACATCTTGAACTCTGACAAGGGAATAATAATGCTCCATGTCCAGAATTATACAGGAATGAAGAAGTAACAGAATCCTTCCTACGCTTACGAGAATGCAAACCTTGTACCCTATCATCAAGCCATTCTCGCTCGAAATATCACTTTACATTTATATACACTCACTATCTTACCTCGCCGCTCATGGACTTCCACAAAATTCTCCCTCAAAACACCACTTTGTGCTTAAATACACTTACGTTCTTACCTCGCCTCTCATGAACCTTCGCAAAATTCTGAGCCAGTTAATGGAGGTTCCCCTTCACTAAAGAGAAGAACACATCACTGCGTAAATCAGGTTTGAGGTACTCCAACCCTCATCATTCATCATCAGCTTCACTCCCGCTCAAGAATTCTTTATTTAATCTCTCTCGCAATACAATATCTATCCATCTATCCATCCATCTATTTATCTATCAATCGATGTGTGTGTGTGTGTGTGTGTGTGTGTGTGTGTGTGTGTGTGTGTGTGTGTGTGTGTGTGTGTGTGTGTGTGTGTGTGTGTGTGTGTGTGTGTGTGTGTGTGTGTGTGTGTGTGTGTGTGTGTGTGTGTGTGTGTGTGTGTGTGTGTGTGTGTGTGTGTGTGTGTGTGTGTGTGTGTGTGTGTGTGTGTGTGTGTGTGTGTGTGTGTGTGTGTGTGTGTGTGTGTGTGTGTGTGTGTGTGTGTGTGTGTGTGTGTGTGTGTGTGTGTGTGTGTGTGTGTGTGTGTGTGTGTGTGTGTGTGGCTAACCGCTGACTCAGAGCTGTTTTATGACGAGTGGCAACTTTCCAGACGATATTACTCAACTGAAGGAGACTACTGTTCGACAGAGGGTTAAGGGCAGCTGCGAGTAGGGCTGATTGTGGGTGAGAGAGTAATGGTGGCCGTGAGTGAGTGAGTGAGTGAGTGAGTGACTGTGAGTGGGTGAGTGCATATACAGTTAACAGGAAGGGGCGACAGGAGTGCGTGAGGGGTAGGATGGAAGGATGGGGTGGGAAGGTAAGCAATAAAGGATGGTTGTGAGTGGGTAAGTAACGATGCTAAGGGTGACTGTAAGTACGTCAATAAAGACGGATAAGTGAGTGACTAAGGGTGGATAACAGTGAGAAAGTGTTGTTGAATGAGTGGGTAAGGGTGGCTGTGTGTGAGTGAGTGAATGACTGAGCATCAGCAACGGCTGTGAGCGAAAGTAAGTGAGGAAGGGTGTGAAAGAGAACAGGGATGAGGAGAATGCCAAGGTTCCGGAGGCTGCAGGGGCGTGGGTGAGAGAGTAATTGCGGCGGTGAAGATGAATGGGGCGAGGAGGCACACACATCCCCCAATATGATCCATGGGGCAGAGGTGGGGTGAGGGAAGGGAGAGGAAAAGGGAGAAAAAGAGGGAGAAGCAGAGAAGGATAAGAGGAGGGAAAGAAAGAGGAAGAGAGAGGAGGGAGGACAGAAGGGATGATGGTTAGGGTTGGTAGATTGGAGAGAGAGAGAGAGAGAGAGAGAGAGAGAGAGAGAGAGAGAGAGAGAGAGAGAGAGATACTAGACACCTGAATACAAGAAAACAAATAAAAATGTACAAACAGTAAGGAAGAAATTGTACAGTAGGAAGGAAAGAAGAAGACAGGGGGGCAGGAGAAGGAAAGATGGATGAACAGAAGAGGGAGGAACCGAGGAAAAGAAGTAGGGAAAGAAGAGAGAGGGAATGGGGTCGCCAATACAGGAATAATGTGACTATGAAATGAAAATAAACAAAAAATCAAAACCCTCCATTCTCTATCTTTGAACCTCTCTCTCTCTCTCTCTCTCTCTCGTGGTTTCTTTTCTAGTGCAGGTGTCATGTATTTGTTTTTTGGTTTGTGTGTAGTGGTCGCAGTGGCAATTTTACCTCTTTCCTGGGAGCATTTTTTTTTTATCAATATGAGTAGTACTGTACAGTAGTCACCATTAAAGTCCTCTTCTCGCATTACCACAATTATTTTTCTGTCCCTTTTCATCATCATCACCATCACCATACCGTTTTCATTAATATTTATTGGTCTGTTATATGTCTGCAAATTTTGGCCCACACACTCTGATAAAAAACAACTCTGCCTCAGGGTCGTATTCTCTGAGGGTTAGTAGGGTTACAGAGTCTACCTAGCAGGATCTAATTGGCGATTTATTTTCCACACCAGACGTAAATTATCCCTTGTCTCTCATTTTCGTAACATTAACCCATTTGGTACGATGAAGCACACTTTATTCTCCCTACGTTCGGGCCATTTTACTCAGCTTAAAGAGAAAAATGCGGCAGCGAAAGTATCAATGGAATTTTTAATCACCGCGGCAACAAACAGTCATTTCAGAGCTTAACAAAATCATCTAGAGGCAGCATGAGCAAAATATATATTACTTTATTCTAGTAAAGAGGATAATTTTAACATACTGTATACAAAATTCACAAACCACAAAATTAGCATGCCAAATGTAAAAATAAATATATAATCAGTTTAGGAAAATGTGCAAAACAGTCTCCTAACTTGATAATATAAAATAATACGGTTTTTGGGATTAGTCGGTACCTCCCTTATTCGGCAGCTGGGGATGAGGGTGAAGTCAGAAGCGCCACATCATCTCTCACCCTCACCCACTATACCACACCCTCACCTACCATCCCACACCCTCACCACCATCCCACACCCTCACCACCATCCCACACCCTCACCCTCACCCATCATCCCACCCCCTCACCCTCACCCACCATCCCACACCCTCACCCGCACCCACCATCCCACACCCTCACCCTCACCCTCACCCACCATCTCACACCTTCACTCTCACCCACCATCCCATACTCTCAACCTCACCCACCATCCCATACCCTCACCCTCACCAACCATCCCACGCCCTCACCCTTACCCAGCATCCCACACCCTCGCCCTCACCCACCATTCCACACCCTCACCCACCATCACACACCCTCACCCACCACCCCCACACCCTCACCCACTATCCCACACCCTCACCCACCATCCCACACCCTCACCCTCACCCACCATCCCACACCCTCACCCTCACACATCATCCCACACCCTCAATCACTATCCCACACCCTCACCCTCACCCACCATCCCACACCCTCAAACAATTACCCTGGCAGGACACTGAAAGGGCACACATGTCAAAGGTTAACTGCCTGTAAACACAACAATTAATAGCAGTTACACACATTCCCACGCAAACACACACACACACACACACACACACACACACACACACACACACACACACACACACACACACACACACACACACACACACATTCTAGATAAACGAAACTGTAAAACCTCGCCAAGCTGCCTCTGAAACTCGCCTGCGTCTTTTTGTTTACTAGACACGCAGGATTTTCAGGCCCTAATTTTCCGTCTTGGTTGTCCTGCCGTGTAGTTGAAGGCCAGAGGAGGAAACTCTTAATCTACACAGGCGCCCACAGGGGAAAAAATCCGGGGGGAGGGGGAGGAAGAATCTGGAGGAGGGGACAAAAAAAAAAAAAAAAAGTCTAAGGGTGGATATCTAAGAAATAACGAATTTGTAGTGAAGAAATAGTAATCGAAAACTTACTTCTGAGGTATAGCCTAATCTAAAAAAAAACGACGAAAAAAAGGAAATATCCGAGAAAACCCGAAGAACAAAATGTACTAAAACAGCTTGTGGGAAAATATGGGAAAATAAAACGAGAACTCAGCACGAAAAGAAACTAAAAAAAAAAAAAAGCCAAAAGACTAGTGTAATAATCGATGGTAAGAATCTGTGGAAAAATCTTGAACATAAAAATCTAAGGTAATAATCTGGATATTAATAAAAAATAATGTAAGAATATTGGGAAAATGTACAGGAATAAAATATAAACTGAAATGCTGAAGGAAAGATCTTGAATGATAGTCTTAGACATAAAAAAAAAATGTAAAAATGAAGAGTACTTATATCCGAGAGAGAGAGAGAGAGAGAGAGAGAGAGAGAGAGAGAGAGAGAGAGAGAGAGAGAGAGAGAGAGAGAGAGAAAATGCCCAAGTTATCAATCAACGACGAAAAAATTAAAGTCGAGTAAAAATACACGGTACAATCGAGGACAAAAACTAATGAATTATATCTAGGGTAAAAATCAAACAGGAAACCCAAAGGACAAAGACAAAGGCTGATACAAAGGTGTGTTGTCTGGCAGGGGTGTGTTGCTTCAAAGGTGTGTTGGCTGGTAGGGGTGTGTTGCCTCAAAGGTGTGTTGGCTGGCAGGGGAGTGTTGCCTTAAAGGTGTGTTGTCTGGCAGGGGTGTGTTGCCTCAAAGGTGTGTTGGCTGGCAGGGGTGTGTTGCCTCAAAGGTGTGTTGGCTGGCAGGGGTGTGTTGCCTCAAAGGTGTGTTGGCTGGCAGGGGTGTGTTGCCTCAAAGGTGTGTTGTCTGGCAGGGGTGTGTTGCCTCAAAGGTGTGCTGGCTGGCAGGGGAGTGTTGCCTCAAAGGTGTGTTGTCTGGCAGGGGTGTGTTGCCCCAAAGGTGTGTTGGCTGGCAGGGGAGTGTTGCCTCAAAGGTGTGTTGGCTGGCAGGGGAGTGTTGCCTCAAAGGTGTGTTGGCTGGCAGGGGAGTGTTGCCTTAAAGGTGTGTTGACTGGCAGGGGTGTGTTGCCTCAAAGGTGTGTTGGCTGGCAGGGGAGTGTTGCCTCAAAGGTGTGTTGGCTGGCAGGGGAGTGTTGCCTTAAAGGTGTGTTGGCTGGCAGGGGTGTGTTGCCTCAAAGGTGTGATGGCTGGCAGGGGAGTGTTGCCTTAAAGGTGTGTTGGCTGGCAGGGGTGTGTTGCCTCAAAGGTGTGTTGTCTGGCAGGGGAGTGTTGCCTCAAAGGTGTGTTGGCTGGCAGGGGAGTGTTGCCTTAAAGGTGTGTTGGCTGGCAGGGGTGTGTTGCCTTAAAGGTGTGTTGGCTGGCAGGGGTGTGTTGCCTCATATCTCAGGGTCACGTCACAAACAGCCACTCATTAGGGCACGTTTGTATTCTGCCTGTCCTTCAACAAAAGCCTTCCTGATGAGCAAAGTTTCTAATTTTTACTCTGGCCATAGAGCTGGAGAGGAAAAGGAAAAGTGTAGAGTCAGAGGGAATATCAGTGCAGAGATAGAGGTAATATTAGTGCAGAGTTGGGGGGAATATTGGTGCAGGGTTGAGAATATTAGAGCAGAGTTAGAAGGAATATTAGTGCAGAGTTAGGAGGAATATTAGTGCAGAGTTAAGAGGGGATAACAGTGGTGAGTTAGAGGGGGTAATAGGGCAGAGTTAGAGGGAGTAATAGTGCAGAGTTAGGGGGAATAATAGAGCAGAGGTAGAGGAAGTAATAGTGCATAGTTAGAGGGAATGATAGCGCAGAGTTAAATGGGATGACAGCGCAGAGTTAGAGGGGTTAATAATGTATCTGACTGTAGAGTTAGGCTAATATCATATCCTTCTGTAGAGTTGGAATAATAGTGTGGAGTTTAGGAGAAAAATTTTGAGTTAGAGAACATTATACTGTACAACTGCGGGCATAAATACTAATACACTTCATTAAGAACAACAACGAGACGGAGAGAGATGACTTCCAAAACCCAGTGATGCGATCCCCAGAGCCCAGTGCATTATTTCAGAATATTATGTAAACATTTCACACTTATTTGACTAAAAACTAGAGCAATAATATTATATGGGGGAGGCGGTGGCTGAATCGGTAGGGAGGCGGCCTGCAGTCCTAACGAACCCAGGATCGAATCCCGGCTGGGGCAGGGAACAGTTTAAGGATTTGAATTTCCTAAAAGCAGACTTTCCTGATGACCCGCCGACATGTAAAAATACCCCCGCTAATACCAATACACCAATCCTGTACGAGATAGCCCTAGCATGTATTCAATATGGATGGCGGGTGTTAGCGCCGAAGTGGTGACATGTGGAGGCGTAGGAGGGCTACTGGGCCTTGGGATAGGTCACTGCCCCCGACAAATAGGCCTGAAGCCTTTGCCCAGAGTCGGACACGTTAAAAAAAAAAAAAATGCTACTCCACACGGTTGTAGCGTAATGGAGGATGATACGACACAATTTCGGTCAGCAGTTCTTTTACTTTGCCACGATTTTGTGCCTAAATCCACTGAAGTCTTGATTCCTCTAACATAAATTTTCCATGGTAAACGCCACCCATATTACTGTATATACTGTATATTCCTCGGGTGGTTAATATCGTGCTCGGGTCTCTTCCGACACAGATATAACTGAGTAAAGTAATTTGGCGTTAGCTAAAAGCGAATACCAGATTAGTTTCGACCATGAGTGAGTTAATGGTAGTTCTCTGGCTCCTATGACTCACTCTGCTACATACAGTCGTCTGGCTTTACAAGTTACAATAAAATGAGAAAAGACGCGACCATACGGGGGCTAAATATAATCAACATCCATTACACGAAATGTAGATAACTGAACCTCTGGATATACTGCAATAACTCTGATTACCCCTTTCATAATTCCCAGCATTATCTGTGAGACCAAAGAGCGTATTCTCGTTCAGCTTAGGAGGCATACTGTCACCTCTTTCAACGAAGAATTTCTGTATCTGGTTCGTTAACATATTCGTTTATGTTATTTACGCAATCGGTGTCGATATATACAAAAAAAGATATAAGTGACATACAAGTTAACAGACAGAAGTGACATACCTCGTACATGTTAACAGTTTGCTGTAAATACGTAAAGTAAATCGTAAAGGGAGGAGAATATCACCCAAAGTGCGATATTCCCGTCGACTTAGGAAGATGACAAACACCACTTCCTTAGCGATTTAACCTACATATCACATACTTGGGATGGGGGGACCGAGAAAGAGATGGAGGGATGGAGTAAATAGACATATGAGAGGGGGGGGGGTTGTAAGTTGGGGAGAGGGCAGCGAAATGGCAGGGTACAGGGCGACATGGAAGCGATTTGTTTGTGGCCACCCCTTAAGGGATTAAAGCGTCTGGCTAAAGACAGATAGACAAGCAGATGTTGCTTATATCTCTTTATATCGGATATACTTTGCATTAATAATAAAGAAGAGAATATCAAAATAGTCAGGCTCCTACACTCACTCCTAATTGAATAAAATCATTTGGCGTAGAGTGGTATAGAGTATCAGAGGGTTGGTGGTGACAATATTTACACGTACACCCTCTGGCTCTTATACTCACTCATCAGCTGCACATAATCATCTGGTGCTACCTGGAATAGAATACCAGCGTTGTCCCGACTCAAGGGATTAATCTCATATGTACAAAAATAAATCGCTAAGGAAGCGGTGTTAAAGAGGTTCCTACGTGAAGAGAGGGCGGGTCCAAGGCTCGTATTCTCGTCGGTTGAGGAAGTTCCCAAACATCACTTCCTTAGCGATTTACTTTTGGAGATGGCTCGTTAATATACTTCAGTACGTTACGGTACTCATGCAAAGAATGGCGATACTGCAAGGATTTAAGTAACACGGAAGAGGACGGTAAGGTGATAAGCAAAATAAATCCCTTAGGAAAAGCTGTAAGGGAGCATTCTCAACAGACGAAAATACGAGCCTAAGTCTTTCATGGTACCTCATCAATCCTTAATGGAACAACTAATCCTTAATGGAACAACTAATAACTTCAGCACTGAGTAAATTGAGTGATGCCACCAATAAACACGGTGGTTCATAACTGTGCCCAACTTGCCAATTACCCGGTGACTTCTCGTGCATTATCGGGGTGGCTCAGTCATAAATTTTACCACTTAACCGAGACGAGAATTGCAAGGAAAAGTGTCTGTTAAGTGACATGGAGGGAACAGTGAACAAATCAAAGGCCTCGTGAAGATCGCAGCGTGGAAGTTAATTGTTGTGAGAAAAGCAAAGACAAACGCTTTGAGGTGGTATGGTCATCTGGGGCGATTGGAGAGTGAGGGATCAACTCGGTGGGTGTATGAGAGTGAGGTGGGTGGGAGAAAGGTGCGAGGGTAGCTATAAGGAAGAGTGGTGTGTCATGGCAAGGATGCTTGATAGTAAGTAGGTGCAGAAACGCCAAGATGTCTTTTTGTTCAAGCTACCCCTCACAGGATGCGACGGCAGGCAGTATATACAGTTAAATAGTGTAGGTCATCATCTCTACTGTACTGCACTTTGTAGCCCCACCACCAAAGTGTTTAGTTTCATGTTTTCAGGAACCTCTCACGCTTTACAGTTTCCAGTAGTCATTTAGAGGATAGAGTATAAAGAACGAGTCGGGAATGGCCTACACATACCAGTAGTTACCCTTGAAAAACCATCTGTGTAACTGGAAAAGTTGGGGCTGGTAATATGAGAACACCGGTTTGTCTTACAGTTACTGATGTTTTTATGCACTTGCCACCATTTAGTTGATTTACACATACACATGCACATTTTTCCCGCCCAAACGTGCGCTCGGGCACATATTCGTACATACTGTATGCACAAGCGCGCGTGCTAGGGCACACACACACACACACACACACACACACACACACACACACACACACACACACACACACGTGTGTGTGTGTGTGTGTGTGTGTGTGTGTGTGTGTGTGTGTGAGACAACTATTTCCAGTCTACATCTTTTTCTTGTGTTTCTCTCTCCCTTACTACATCAATGCTTTCTCCTGTCATTACTTCTACCCTCATAAGCTTACCGGACGTAGTTCTAAGTACAAGGAACACGAAGAAGATATAGGACAACGCTAAAACCAAAGGAAAATTTAGACCAAAGAAGACATGGGACAGCAGAGTTCTTCTTCTCTTTGCACTACCACCAGATGAAGAAATGCCAATAGGGAACAGAGATAATGCTAAAAACAACCATGCACAAACATAAAAAAATAACAAAATATGCAGAAGACGTCTTCGTCTTTTCGTTACATCTGACGAAGTAATAGTAACAATAACAAATAATGCTAAGCAACAGATGCGCAACAATAACAGAGTACAGATAATGAATACAGATGAAGCAAAAACAGAGAAGCAGTAACAGGGCCAGATCCAGCACATTGGAAAAGGAGGGGGAGGGGTGATTCCAAGCGGAATTACCACAAGATTGAGTTCATGCTGACTCATTACCAAATTTCTCAAAATATATCACATAATCCCTACTCTGCCGAAAATAAAGGGGCATACGCTTCCCATGCGTCCTCAAATCCTGCCTGATTAAGAACAAAAAATGAAATTAGAAGACAATGAAAATCTGTTTTCTTTGGTACTAGCAAATATGGACTACTAACCCGGAAAAATAGGGTTAAAAAGATCTAACACAAAACATTACGGTATAAAATGAATACGTATAATGCTATAAGGTGGTGTATTAGAGATTAAAGAATAACTAAAAAGACGTTAAAATTCGCTATGTCTTCTCAAGAGCACTAAACATATGTAGCAAAAAAGAAAAATAATATTAGACATTGGCCACTGAAGAGAAACAAACAATTCTGATTAAGATTGTGCTAAAAACAGATACATTAAGATAAAGAGTGACATAAAACGATATTAGAATTCCGTTTATCCTCTCGCCAGATCTCGGATAGTCTCGCATTTGCCTCCGAATTTCCCGCGCATAAAAAACAACGCTAAACAGAGACGCCCCGCTGTGCTATTTTCTCCTCCCCACGGGTGTCTTCGGCCCGCCCTGATGCACATAAGCCGGGTGCACTTTGGAAATTAGCTGGAGGGCCTTACTGTGTGTGTGTGTGTGTGTGTGTGTGTGTGTGTGTGTGTGTGTGTGTGTGTGTGTGTGTGTGTGTGTGTGTGTGTGTGTGTGTGTGTGTGTGTGTGTGTGTGTGTGTGTGTGTGTGTGTGTGTGTGTGTGTGTGTGTGTGTGTGTGTGTGTGTGTGTGTGTGTGTGTGTGTGTGTGTGTGTGTGTGTGTGTGTGTGTGTGTGTGTGTGTGTGTGTGTGTGTGTGTGTGTGTGTGTGTGTGTGTGTGTGTGTGTGTGTGTGTGTGTGTGTGTGTGTGTGTGTGTGTGTGTGTGTGTGTGTGTGTGTGTGTGTGTGTGTGTGTGTGTGTGTGTGTGTGTGTGTGTGTGTGTGTGTGTGTGTGTGTGTGTGTGTGTGTGTGTGTGTGTGTGTGTGTGTGTGTGTGTGTGTGTGTGTGTGTGTGTGTGTGTGTGTGTGTGTGTGTGTGTGTGTGTGTGTGTGTGTGTGTGTGTGTGTGTGTGTGTGTGTGTGTGTGTGTGTGTGTGTGTGTGTGTGTGTGTGTGTGTGTGTGTGTGTGTGTGTGTGTGTGTGTGTGTGTGTGTGTGTGTGTGTTGGCATTATACAGCCACTAGTATATACCTCATATCACAATGTGCAGGATGTCGTGTCTGCTGGAGACATACATAACTCCTCACTGAGAATGTCAATCTACATAATGTATATTCACACTCTTGTTGTCCCAGACCATCAAGAATGTCTTACCATATGATGTACCTCAAACAGTCTCTTTTTAGTCCAGACGACCAAGAATTACGTGACGTATTCAAACACGCCAGCTCTAGCCGGTTAGCCCACGTAAATGGAAATCTACTAGACACTACATCACACACACACACACATCCCCTCCAAGCTGTATAATTATAATGTCGGAGAGATTCCCTTCAGGTCAGAAGGGGTCAGAGAGAGAAAGAGAGCCCGAGAATACGATCCAGGGCAGAAGGCAGGAGATGGGGTTAGATAGGAACTTGCCGTCACGTTCCGTTAAGCCGTAAATCACAATTCGATATAACTGTGTTAAATAAACTCCGTAACCCAAGAGTGCTCTGTAACTCACCTTGCTTATGATACACAAAGGTGGAAGGTGAGAAAGGAGAGAGAGAGAGAGAGACCTACCTATAAAACTCTAGTCGACGACACACCATTTTACCAAGCAGCAGCAAGTTCGAGCCATATGACGACTCACGACTTCATACTGGCAGTACTTCGACGATCTACGTCTATCTACGGCGACGTTCATCGACGTGTGTGTGTGTGTGTGTGTGTGTGTGTGTGTGTGTGTGTGTGTGTGTGTGTGTGTGTGTGTGTGTGTGTGTGTGTGTGTGTGTGTGTGTGTGTGTGTGTGTGTGTGTGTGTGTGTGTGTGTGTGTGTGTGTGTGTGTGTGTCGTTATATATCATCACAATCAAGGACATTAAAACTGTGAACATCCAGAGAAAGCATACGAAACGCAATGTTCAGAGGGGAATGCTAGCGTTTAATTGACGGTCTGCACTGTTGGAATGGTATGCCGGACCTAACCAGCCTGAGTGCCACGCTTTTAATGCCACCGGGGTCAAGGCTGCGACAAAAGCGAGCAGAACAGTCATGGTGGGGGGAGGAAGCTCGGTCGTCAGAGTTCTTTCGACAAGTACCACACTTCACCCACCCCATTACCACACTTCACCCCCCAACCCTGTGCTGGAGAGGGAAGCCTTTATGTGGTGGCACCGGTACAACCCGGCCGTGAGGCTGCCCGGTTGTACAAACGTCCATAAATACCTTCCCTATCTCCCATAAGGAGGATACTGGACTGCGGAAAGGCTACTTCAGCCTGAAGTCTACCGGGTTTACGTTTAGATGAGTCTGAGGTTTCAACTACTACTACTGCTACTGCTACTGTTACTACTACTAACTTCCCCGTCCCTCCCCTCCCAATCTGAAAGCTCCTCAATCCCTTTTCCTCCTCATTCCACCCCACCACCTCATCTTTCACTGTTTCCTCTTCTTTGAGCGACTAACAAAAGGTGTATCTTTGGTTCAGAAAGATGCTACTTTGACCAAGGTGACGCTTTTGACATGTTATTAAGCTTGGAACAGAACTCTCGCCCTGAGAGGGCTGGAAATAACTTACAATAACTCTTTCAGCACGGCGACGTCTGAAATCCAGCGGAACACGTGTCTGTATTGGGATAGTTTAGAAGTCGTAATAAAAAATCTGAGAAAGGTGTTGCGAGACATAGCCGAGGTGTACATGCATAGCAATTATCAGAACAAACAGCTCTGAAAATAGCAGCGTGAAACCCGCGGCAACGAGCGTTAGTAAGAACGTGAAGAAACTAAGGAAAGGCAATACATGTTCCCTTCGCGAAATTTACATAGAAATCATTTAATGTATTAACACAGGAATAAAGCAGAATAGACAGAAAGGATTTGATGTGTACGGAAGCAAAACTTGACCTGAAATATAATCAATCAGGTTTATATAATTACTGGATGAACAGTCAACGAAATAACGATCTTCCCAGTTCCGTCTGAAGGCCTCGAGAAGTACATGAAAGCCCTACCTCTACTGGTGCGTGTTATGGAGGGTTCGATTTTTCCGCTATGTATTCGTCAAGCTTAGGGAAGATATTTGCGTCTCTGTACAGATGCGACTGGAGGTTCTTCCATCATGTAATGCTACCAGCGCAGGCTGGTCATCTACCCGTTAATGATTTGGACTACTGCAACACAGCTTCTCGTCTCCGCAACTCAAACCAGGCACCACAGGACAGACTATATGTAGTTACTGATAAAACAGGAATTTGTACCGCTTCCCTTTCACTCGCACCACACTTACTGCCCACCCTACCACCCCATTCTGAATAAAACGAATATACTAAAAGGTAAATTAATGAACAACACCGTCCGCACTCCCTCTCCGCACAGCACCTCAACACTTGAAACTGAACGATGGATGTAAGAGCTCTTTTCAAAAATATATAATAACCATATTGCCCTTCACCCCATCCAATTAAACGCTTACTCCCCTCTTCACCCCAATATCCGACCCTAACACAATCCCGCCATGAATGCTGAAATGTACAAGTGCCTTCCCTTTCAAACTCTGCCTTTTACACAGTTCACCCGACCCAATTAGAAGAACAAATAAACAATAAAAATAAAACTTGCAACCTCCAATTTCCCGCCCCTTCACACATCCCCAACTCTTGAAAACTGGTATATGGAAATGTCTCCCCTTTAAAACTCACCATGCACTCCACCCCCCCCCAAAAAAAAAAAAAAAAAAAAATCATACTTTTATTTCCCTCTCCTTTCACCCACACCTACCTCCTCCCACCTCATCTGCCTCCCTCTAGCCGACCTCACCTCCATCTTCATCCCCATCCCTATGCCTCCATTCCCTTTCCTTTGCATCCTTTTCTCTCACTCTCCGCGTGCCTCACTCAATTTCCCCCTCCCGAGAGTCCCGACCTCTTTCCCTCCCCCCTTCCACCCTGCATCATCTCCCACCACTCACTTTCCCTCCACTACCTCAACCCCCTTCTCAATTCCCTCTCCATCATCACCTCCCTCCCCCTACCTCATCTCTCGATCTCTCTCCCCATCCCCACCTCCCTCTCCCTGTCTTCAACCCCATCACCAAACATCAACCCCCTTACCTCCCCCCCCTTACATCCAGCGAGGTCACAAAAGGCATTACCGGGCAACAAGGTCAACAAGCCTAGAGCAGTGTAATTTGCCGGTATGAAAGGACGGCTCACAAATGGACTAACGAGAGGAAATAGCAGGTCGTCGGCCGATCGTTCCCAACACCTAACTTAACCTAACCTAACCGAACGTGGGGGGAACTGGGGCTCGCTGGCAACACCTAGTACATTTCAACCACTTCATCCCGATTAGGTCACTATGGTCTCCACACTATGGGAGGGGGGACTGTTTTGTACTTGCTCAGTTTCTTCTTCCTCTGTTCTTTTAAACACCTTTCAGTTTGCTGCCATTCCTTCATTCCCTCACCAATTTACTTCATACACGATACAATTGTTCTCTGGTCTAATAATCGTAACTCCTGATACCTTCCTTTTTTAATAATCAGATCTTTCAAAGGGTTTTATGGGATCAGAGGTCGAACCATAAAAATGCACATATTTACTAAAATGAGTTGAACACGTATCCGTTGGAGTTGCTCGTATCCACTTTTACGATGAGGGGTGGGGACAATTACTTCTTTGGGTGCTGGAGATTTTCTCTGGAGACCATATTGCATTCCCTTGGGTATGCTGACAGTCTTTACTCTAAATTTATTCTTCTAGTATTTGCTTCTACCTACCATAAACAATTTTACTCAGCTTAGGGGAGACTTCTCATAGTGAATGTGGTAAAAGGAGAGGGTACAGGGGGGAGAGAAAGCGTAACGTCCGGCATGGGAGGTGAATGAACTCTGCACTATATCCTCCAGTAATTGATCTGTGGGGGTCAAAGTAAGCGGCTTGAGTGCTTAATGGCCAGTCCATTGATATCAAGGACTCGCTTGTCAGTGCCGAGTATTCAGTTAGGTTTTGAGTCTGTGTGAAAGTATCTTTATATAGGATAAATACTGCGTTCACAATCGCTGCTATTTTTGCTAATGTTAGTAATACTTCTGTTTTTACCAAACTCCTGGTAACGTAACTATAATGAAGATAATTAACAGCAGCAACAACAGCAACAACACCAACAACAGCAACAACAACAATGGTAATAAAATAATAATAATAATAATAATAATAATAATAATAATAATAATACCAACATAAACATACTGTAACTTACAGGATATGGTAACATCAACAATGCAGTTTAAACCGAAAATCAAATTAGCATTATCCAGATCACCGCAATATCCCAACACTTTTAAAACCGCACTTGCAATGGTGGTGATGGTGGTGATGTTAATAATCGTAAAAACCTTAATGGCTACGAATTTTTGGCAGCGATGATTGATAACTGAGCCTGAAAAAAGATACAGACTAGTAAATCCATCTCGCCAACATTACCTGTCAGCAATCAATCATCTTCCATCGTAAAAAGCATCACCTCTTCACCCTTTTGCTTTTCCATCATTTTGTTATTTTATCTTCTTTGTTCTCTCTCTCTCTTACTCTGATTCGTCTTCGTCATTTCCTTCCTTTTCTCTTCCCTCTTTCCTTACACTCACCATAAATTTCCATCCTTCTTGTCTGTTTCCTTTCTTTTTTCCCCTCTTCTCTCCCTCTTTCCCTACGCTCTCCTTAAATTCTCTCCCTGTCTGCCCTTCGTTTCCTTTTCACCCTTTTGTCTCTCGTCCTTCCTCACCCTTTCCCTTTAACTTCTCTCCCTACTTGCTATTCGTTCCACATTCCCTCCCTCGCTCGACCGTGTTTTCTACTCCACTCTCACTTCACCACCTTTCCTCCCCTTCCCTCTTCCAATGCAGGGGCACATCCATTGTAATTCAGTTATTCATCTATTTATTTATTTACTCATTTTTTTATCTTTCTGTTTATTTTCACCTCCAACCTCCTCCCATTCTTCTCAACGGACATAGCATACAAATGATAGCTCGCTATTTACATTGGACATACTCAAAATATTAGTAATTTTTTTTCCCTGAGGTGGTTCCTGCAAAAAATGTAATTCTGCATTTCTCATATTTCTAATATTATTCTTTTACCCCCTTCCGTTTCATCCCTCTCAGCACCGTGGGTCAAGCATATTTAACAGGCAGAACCCCCCCTCCTCCTTTCGTACAATTCTGGATACGCCCAAACAACAAAATATATATATATATATATATATATATATATATATATATATATATATATATATATGGAAGTATAACACCGCCAACTTAGCTGATCCAACCAACCGTGAAGAGATGTAACCCAACCATGCTGACACCGATATTTACCGCCATGTCATGGATATCCTCAGGGCATGGAGGGCTCATGGAAATGGTAAGGGTGATATTCTTTCGTGCATATTCTTTCCTACCCCATAACCTCTACCCAACTCACCTGCACCTCGAGGGCGTGGTAGGCACATATGAGCCCCAGCAGGATGACCGTCGACACACTGATCAGGGTCTTTAGGGCGTGAGAGGCGGAGGAGTCCTGTGCGGGAAGAAAAATTTACAGTTAGAAGCCATCGCACACATTTATTACTCACACACACACACACACACACACACACACACACACACACACACACACACACACACACACACAAAGAAAAACATACATAACATTAAAAACACTAAAAAACTTACATGTGCTAAACAGATCTTATGCAGGTGGTTAATATACATATCAGGAAGAACTTTGGAGAAAAAAAAAAAAAACAGCAAATATATACTGTGGTAAAGTTTAAGGAAAAGACACTTGGAGAAAGTCACCTAAGCCGTCTTCTCTCGCATCGTAAACTGGGCGGGGATTTAGCGTGGAATCCTACAATCTCGAAGTGAATGGACTACTCACCCAGCCACTGTAAGCCAGTTTTGCTTAGGAATAGATCTACGCTGACAGCCGATTACAGCTTAAATGAAGGGTGGGGTGAGGAGGAAGAGGTTGGCATATATATATGATATGATATTAAGTCCCACTCTACAGTGACGTTTAATCTCTTTCATTCTAGGTACTGAACAAAACATTATGCAGCACAGAGGAAATTTCAAACTGTGAGGAGGTCAGACCTATCTCCATTCAATCTTTTTGGTTCAAGAGATGCTGTTTAAGTTGACAATACTGAAGGCAGAGGGAACCAATTCCAAAATGCATTCTCAGGTTGTGGGGTTAAGCTGAATTTGCAACTAAAATTTTCTGCTCTTTCACACCTCGTTCCCTGCAGACCGCCACAGGTGTCAGGCAACAGGTGATGGACAGACTCCAGAGAAACACCAACGGGGATGGGGAAGAGTGTAGGTGTGAAGGTGTAATGGGCTGCATTATGTCTGATATGTTAAAGTTTATTTCTACTAACTCCAGACGATTTTTTAAAACAGGAATTGCCTATTTGTTTTAAAGGGTTAATGAATGCTAAATATAACTCTCCCATTTCATAAGGTTTCTCTCTGACTGCATTATATTGTCTATAGATGGCGACAAGAGGTGACTTCCTTTGATTAATGTAAGTGCTAAAAAGAAGAGAGGACAAAACGGAAGAACTTCGAGTACAGGGAAAGAAAGGATAGGAGAAAAAGATGAATGATTAGAGAAACCATGGGAACGAAAAAAGAAGTTTGAAAAAAGAAAGACTGATCGCAAAAAGCTGGTAATATGGTTATGATGAAAAGGAGATGGAAAATGAAAATGGGGAGACTAAAAAGAGGGGAAAAGACTCAAGGTGAATGAATGATGTAAAAATTAGTACTATTTCTTAAGCACACCTAAAACCTTACACACACACACACACACACACACACACACACACACACACACACACACACACACACGCACACACACACACACACACGCACACACACACACACGAAGCTGAGACTATATATTTTCAGTGGCTGAAGTTTTTTTTTTTTAGTGTGTGTGTGTGTGTGTGTGTGTGTGTGTGTGTGTGTGTGTGTGTGTGTGTGTGTGTGTGTGTGTGTGTGTGTGTGTGTGTGTGTGTGTGTGTGTGTGTAATGAACCTTGTATCTTAAAAAGTAATTTACAACACAGAATTACTCCTACACGAAAGAAACTTTACCGTTTAATCTTGTAAACGCAAGAGTATTACTTCTTTGGCTCCGTTCCGTTCTTGTCATCCTGCAGTGTGAAGTAGATGGTGATATATGAACTCCTATTATCACTCTATCTATTGCCAGACGCCTAAAATCACGCAGACTCTAATTAGGCTATTTCTCTGCCTACCACGCATTTCTTTCTTCAACATGTTTTTTTTCTCTTCCTTTCCCCTCTCAACCAGTTTTTCACTCCATTTCTTTCCTTTCCTCAGAATAAACGGTCTATGCATAGGGCAATACTCTGATTTTGCTCTTGCTGTCTACATGTGGTTTTACAAGGGTTAGGAGAGACTTGAACTGAAGGGCTTAGGAAGGTATAGGCTTAGGTAAGTATAGTCTTATCCCCTTCACTCTCAGGTTGCTCCCTCAACGTGGATAAAACCGCCTAGTAATATCAAGAATAAAATAAAAAGAACGTCGACGAACTGAAGAGATCGTCATATCAAAGTCCTCGCGTTGTGAGGTATGCCACTTCTACACCTGTGATTAGTAGTTCATTTACACCGCCTAGAAAACGTGTCAAACCTAATGACACCTTTATCTTTCATTCCCTTTCAGTTCCTTCCTCTTCGCCCTTTTTCTCTTCCCTTTCTCGTCCTCTTGCTTCTCTTTCTCTGCTTCCAATTTTTCTTCGTTTTTTACTTAGTATTTCCTCATCTCCTCCTGGCTCATTTTCGTTCTCCTCCTCCTTTTCTTTTTCTTCCTTTTTTTTTTAACCCCTTCTTCCTCTTATTCCTCTGCCTCCTCTTCCTCTACTTTTATTTCTTCTTCCATCTTCTCCTCCTCCTCCTGGCACTTATCATCATCATCATCATCATCATCATTTTCATCATCATCCTTCGTTTTCCCTTTTCTTCTTTCTTTTAATCCCCTACTCCTCTTCTTCCTCCGCCTCCTCTTCCTCTCCCTCTTCTTCCTCTTCTATTTTCACTTCCTCCTCCTCTTCCTACTCGCCATCACTCGGAGCAAGTCACCAGCCGGGCAGAAATGGGCCTTAACTTGCGCTAACTGGGTTATGTGCAAGGTAACGACTGCCTCCACACCTCCACCTCCACCTCCACCACAACTCCACATCCTACCATACCTCCACCACACCACCATGCCTCCAACCACCACCACACCACACTCCACAATATCCCTACACTCCACACCACCACATTACCATGCCTCCACCTCCACCAAGCCTCCACCTCCACTATACTTCCATTTCCACCAACACCACAGTCCAACATACCACCACCACACCTCCATCTACCACCACACCTCAAGACTCTAACTTTTTCTGCCACCACAACTGACGATAGCAAAGGCCTGTGTGATAATATTTCTTTAACGACCACCAGACGATTTTATTCTACTTACGAGAGGAGGGGTTGGGCAAAGCCTTCATTAACCCTTTCACTACGAGAGAGATCACACTGGCTAAGGAAAATCGTCCGGTGAGCATAAGAATGAAATTATAGTGTCAGAGAGAGAGAGAGAGAGAGAGAGAGAGAGAGAGAGAGAGAAATTGCCAGATCAACCTCTTGTATTACCGCCATTACGAACCTCACCTACACAGCCCTTAACCCCTTCACTACCTGGACGCCATTTCATCCGCTTCCTATTGCTTCCTGGAGATTTTTCGAACTACAGAGGTTAGATACAGCCTTCAAAATCCCCTCGGCTTGTTGAGGTTATTCCAAAGATGAGTAAAATCGTCTGGGATAAGAAGTTAAAATAAGCCAAAAAATCGAAGTGGATACAGACTACACAAGAACAAGAACACAGGCTCTCTAAGTATGAAGTAATTGAACCGCCTTACTAGGTTCTGGTTAACTGAATGAAAGGGGAAAGGGTTTAAACTTGGATAAGGACACACACACACACACACACACACACACACACACACACACACACACACACACACACACATACAAACACTTAGGCACTTACGAACTCAGTCACGCACACAATACGTTGTTCCCCTGACAAGGTTAAAGAGAAACTAACAGAGATCAATAAGAAAGGAGAAAAGGAAGAAAATTACAGCAAGAGAAAGACTTAGTGAACAAAAACAAGTGAACTACCAGCAGAGTTAACCCTCTCATGGTCAAGAAAACTCAAGTATTCATAATTCTAGCACACACCAAACGATTTTATTCGGCAGGAAGTGAGTCACAGGTGCCTGGGTAAAGATACTGTCACCATTATCCCTTTCAAGGCCAAGGCAATTCCTGTATTCTTTTCCTGCTTACACCAGGCGATTTTACCTAAGAGAGTGAATCATAGGAGACTGTAAAAAAAAAAAAACCTTCCGTCAACATTAACCTTTCATGGCCGTAGAGTACTAAAAATAAAGGAAAAAAAGGAAGGAAATAGCAGAAACAAGAATAATAAAACGAAATAAAAGAAATGTCAGCAGAAGTTAATGAAAGAGAATCCCGGAGGATAAGACTGAAGAAAAGGAAAATAATTAACAGTGAAATAATGAGGCCGAAACGAGAAGCTGAAGTGAGCATCAAAGGTGAGGGTGGCTCAGATTCCCTCCTTACCACTTCTCACCTCCCTCCCCAAACTCAATCCCTCTCCCTCTCTACTACCTCATTTCTCCGTCCTTCTTCTCCCCTCTCCTACCTCCCTCCCTATCCTCTCCCTCTTTCCCCTCTCCGTTTTCCCTCTTCCCTCTTTCCTCTCCTCCTCTCCTCTCCTCTCTCCTCTCCTCCCCTTACGCATTTTCCATCGCCCAAAAAGTCCCTGTATCTTTCTGTCCTCCCTCCCCTGCCCTTCCATCCTCAATCCCTCTTCTCCCATCTACCATCCTTGCCCTGTCATTCTACTCCCTTCAACCTCTGTCTCCTCCCGCCATCTCTTCGTCCTCTTCCCCTATCCTTCTCTGACGTTTCTCCTCTATTCCTTCTACCCCTACCATTCTATCTGAGAGAGAGAGAGAGAGAGAGAGAGAGAGAGAGAGGGGAAACAGCCCCCCTGAAACACTGATCCACTCAAACTTGGCCGGGATAAATAAGACTTTAATTAGATAGCGGCACCGTGGCTGAGTGGTAATTACTCGGCCACGCTCCAAACTTTAGGCGTAGGAGTGGAAACCTGGGGGGTAGGGTCAAGGGGGCAGGGGGTTGGGGGGCAAGGGGGGTCGAGGGGGCAAAGGGAAGAGGCGTACTTGTGTGATGGTGAGTTGGGGATTGTTATTAAACCCTTCAATATGAGGAAGACTTTTTTTCTTTAATGACACCCAGAAAATTTTGTTCAGTTTGGCCTTTCCGAACACTAGGGATTAGGTACAGCCTTCATTAACCCCTTCAACACGAGTATCCCACCTAAAGGTAAATAAATCGTTTTGAGGCAGCAGGAATAAACTTAGACAATCGTAATGACGTGGCTAAGTTGTTTGGGGAAGGCTTGAGTGGGGAATATTTGTTTGGAAGGGACTGAGGGAAAGATTAATGTGGTAGGGAAAGGGTGTAAGGGTAGGGGGGTGGGGTGTACTGTGGTGGTGGGGTGTACTGTGGTGGTGGTGTTAGGGATGGTTATATATAGGGTGATGCGGCGGAGAGTTTGTGTGAAAGGGGAGGGCGGGGTTGGAAGATGGAATGTATGGAAGTTTAATGGGCAACACTGGTGCGGGGAAACTATGATGGTGATAAACTGTGTGGCATATGGGAGCTGAGGAGGCTGTGAATAGAGCATAGGGTGATGATGGTGATGGTTATGACTGGAATATAGACTGATGTTACTTCCAGATTGTGGGTAATGGTCGTTTGGCTGGTAATTTAAAGCTGCCTCTCTACTAAGCTGAATGAAAAGTCTCGTGGGTACAGCAATAATTCAGATTTCCTAAGTCCTGAAACGAGTACAGATGACTTTGCTGTATAAAATGAGCTGCTGGCTGCAAGAAAATACTTATGAATTTTGAAAAGTACACTAGATCCGCGGTGGGTGTGATTACGGAAGAGCTGAAGAAGAAGGAACAGATTTAAGCCTACAAACTGCACGAGGTCCATCACGGCAGACAATCAGTTTCTGCTGCGTCTTAATCTTCACCCACAACACGACTCACAGCAATCGGTTTACATCCAGATTCCTGTATAACTAGATGAACGAGGAAAACCCGAAAAAAAAAAAAAACTTCGGACAACTGGCATGGTGGGGAGACAGGAAAAAAAATGGGGAAAAAATATGTAGGGTTGTTGAATGGAAGAGATTTTAAGGGCGGTGGGGAATTTGATGCGGGGGATGTGTAAACAAGAATGATGGTGGGGAAAGTGTGAAGTGTAGGGAAAGAGGGAAGGGGGTGCAGAACTGAGGACATAAAATGGAAAATGGGAATGCAAACGAGAAGAGGTCTCTGAGGATGGTGAGGAAGGAGAGAGAGAGAGACCTTAAAACGAAGAAATGTGACAGACTGTAGAAAAAGAGGGGTTATTATTATTATTATTTACTTTACCTTGCAGCGCTGAGGAAACAAAATAAAGCTGAAGCCTTTAGTAACCAAAAATAAAGTGACAAAACAATCGATGCCTTACACGGAATGGCTTAGATGTGCTTCCATAAACAGTGGTTAAGATACACCAAAGTTAAAGGCTCAATAAAGAATGATTTAGATATTGCAAAGGGCTCTACACAGAATGGTTATGATGTGGCCTTATAAAGACTTATAGATTAATCATAATAAAAGACCCTATAAAAATGGTCGATGTGACACTATACAGTATTATTTAGATACGTCACAGCAAAACGCCCTAAATTTGTTTATGATATGACCTTAAAGGAATGACTTAGATATGTCGTAGTAACAAACCCTATAAAGAATGGCTCAGATGTACCCCTATACAGACTAATTCAGATAATGCCATAGTAAGAGGCCCTAAAATTGTAGAGATACGTCCCTAGTAAGAACACTTACACATGCCTCTATGAAGAATGAATCAGATGTACCCCTAAAAATGAGTGAGTTGGAAATGCTCCTAAAAAGATTGACTTAAATGAGGCCCTATGAAGAAAAGCTTTGATGTGTTATAAAGAATGGGTTAGTTATGTCCTTATACAGAAAGATTCTAAAAAATTGTGGTAGGTGGGGGCGCTCAACATCCACTCACTCGATGTAGTGCTCCTGTCGGGTGTCTGTCCTTTCATCCCTTCCATCCTTCATTCCTTCCATCCTCTTCTGTCTTCCTTTCCTTCATTCTTGCTTAGTCCTTCTGCCTACGGGTAACTTTACACTCCCTCTTCTGTCTTTCTTTCCTTCATTCTTTCCTCTTCCTTCTGCCTGTGGGTGACTCTACACTGAGTGCAAAGCCAAATGGTTTCCTGTACACCAGGAAACCATTTACTACGCTGGGTGGTAATCATATAACCAAATTTTGGCGCCTGGTGGTTAGGTGGGTAATTATTGTGCTCCAATCGGATTGACCCGGTGAAGGTTTATATCCAAGGGATGGTTGGGGTTGATTGCTCATGTAATGCCACTCAGGGATGAGTGAGGCTGGTCACTCATCTTAAATGTCGGGACCAACTTGCCTAGCCCCGGGCTCCTACGCTCCTCATGGGGCAATGTAGGATTGGATGATGGATGGATGGATGGATGCATTAAAAAAATCGTGGGCCCGTATAAACAATGGCTATAATATTCCACTGTACAATACCACAAAAAATGGATTAAATGTGCCTCTATGAAAAACAATATATACACCTGAGAAAATCCCCACACAAACTAAAAATACCACCACAGACCATGGATAGATTACTGAGAGAGAGAGAGAGAGAGAGAGAGAGAGAGAGAGAGAGAGAGAGAGAGACTAATGGAGGCAGCAAGTCCGTGGAAACAATGGATGGCTACAGAAACATTTACATACTCCGTCCATCTGTTACCTGACTCCACGAGCGCAGGTATCCACTCAGACGGGGCTGCGACAACGAGGAAGTGCATAGCTTGCCTGACTTCACATAGCGTCGCTGGGCCCTCTCTCTCTCTCTCTCTCTCTCCTATCCATTATTTTACACTTATGCAATCAAAGCAAAAGTTATTCTGTTGGCATTAAGAGGGTACCACCTTCTAGGAACCGGGAAGTCTGCATGATCTGTGTAATTTTCTGTTTCTATCTGTCTGTCTGTCTCTTTCCCCCCCCCTCTCTCTCTCTCTCTCTCTCTCTCTCAGAAAATATCACAACACATTTTCCAAAGTAAACATAAGCCGACTCTCCCCGGTGTGTCCTACGGCCATATTCTCGTGTGCTTACGAGGCTCCCCACGAACCCTCCTATTCCTTGTCAATTTCTACGTATGTCATATTTATAAACTCTTGCCTCTTGTATAATAAACTATGTACACATGACTAAGATGCAGGTAGAAGATAATAGTGAATAATAACCCACTGAATTCGGTGATACGTTCTGCTGAGCTATTATATTCCTCACTATTATTATTGTTATTATAATTATTACTATTATTATTGTTATTTCTATAATCATATTATTATTATTATTATTATTATTATTATTATTATTTACTTTTGCTACAACCAGACTATTTGGCAGAAACTTGGGGAGAACTTTTGGCGAAACGGTAAGTGAATGTTATACCTATTTCCCGTAATGTGAAAAGACTCTCCAAAGCTAAAGAAAACAAGTTTTAAAATTATTATTATGTCAATGAACTGAAGGCGTTAATGATGACTTTCATATCCGTTAACTAAAAAAGTTGTCTCCTAGGCTGGACAATATGAACGTTAGTCAATAGCAAGAGTATATATAAAAAAAAAAATAGGTTTAAAGTGATGGGGTTTATATGTAACGCGAAAACTATACCGTTAACGGCGAGGTACCAGCCTACCTGCTAAGATATGCCCACGAAAATACGCACTCTTCTACCTCCTCCTTATTTCCGGTGACATGAGGGAAGTGAGAGAAAGGAGAGCTACTGACTTCACTGCACACTGACTTCTCTTCCCTCCATCCCTCGGCCTCCTCCAGATGTGGCTGTGGGCGCCTTCGTCGTACACTCTATTAAATTCTCCGAAAACTTCTCCTTATGGGGATCATGGGAGAAAGGAAATATCTACTGCATACAGCCAACATCGGAGAGAACACAACATTCTCTTCATATTAGCAAGTCTTCATTCCATCCGTCCTTCCGTGCAGATGTGGCTGTGGGCGTCCTTTACAATGAAGCCTCCTTCCCCTCCACCCTCCTTATCTCCGGTAACTGGGTGGAGATATGGGAATGCAGGAACTACTAAAGTCCTCCGTACCTCATCTTCCAGTAGAAGTGGGTGTCGCGCCTTCTTGATGCAGCCTCTTTCCTTCCTTCCATTTCCCTCCACTGCACACCCACTCAGCAAACGGGAGGGGGGGAAAAGGCCCTCACCATCCCGAGACATGACCACACACGCCCCGAGTTGGCAAATGTGCGTGACGACCCATCCATCCGGCCTGGGGTATGGGAGGAGGCGAGGCAGTGTTTGTTTGTGTTGTGCTTATGTCGTGTTTACGTACATATTGTGTTTACGTTCCTCTCTTATGTGTTGTATACGAGGTTTATGTTCTTTGATGGATGTACAAAGGAAGGAAGGGAAACTGAAGACGTTATATTCTTTCTTCCTTCTCTCTTGCTTTCTTTCTACTCTTCTCTTCTCTCCCATCTTCTCCTTTTCCCTCTTGTATCGTGTATTTATGGTGACTTGGAAGAAGTACGAAAGAAGGAAAATAACTGGAAGGGGTTTAAATTTTTTCTTCCTTCTCTTTACTTGCTCTTTTTCTACCCTTTCCTTTTTTCTCCTCTCCTCTCCTCTTCCTTTCTTCTATGCCGTGTGTGTTTATGTTAGTTTTGACGCACCAAGGATGGAGGAGTAATTGAGAAAAACTACGAGTATATCTCCTCTCAGATCTCTCTCTCTCTCCACCTAGGTGATCTTTCAGCTCGGGGCTGTTCCATGCCAGGGAGAGAATTCGGTTCGTCTGAGTGGAATTTATGGGAGGGGGTATTCAAGGGGAAGGGATGGACTCAGGCGATCCGGGGGAGGGAGGTGATGAGAGAGAAAATGGGACAGAGGAGAATAGGAGGCGGGAGCAGGGGGAGTGAGGGTGGACTGGAAGAGAGTGAAGGGGTGGGGAAGGGTTGATGGGATAGGGGAGTGAAGAAAAGAAAGGAATGGGAGTAGGGAGGTGTGATGACGGTGAGGGAGTGGGAGATGGTGCGGGAGTCGGATAGAGTGATTGGGCGAGGGAAACGAAAGGGTGGGGGAGATTAAGAGGGTGGGGGACATTGAGGGAGTGGGGAAGACAGCGGAGATGGGGGAGACTGAAAGTGAGTGGGGGCACTGAAGCGGTAGGAGAGAAATAAAGTGGAAGAGTGAGGGGTAAAGGGAAGGTACTGGGAGGTGAATGTAGGTCAGGGAAGGGTCAGGAGGGCAGTGGGTCAAACTCTTGGCTGTCGGAGGAACGGGACAGAAAAGCCAATACACAAGGAACGATAAATAGTACCGGTAAAACTCTCTGGGCAATCCAGCAGGGTTCTCTTAAGCGAAATTGTCTGAGGTAGCAAAAAGGACATTAAAGATCACCGTATTGAAGGTTTTGCATAACGAAAGAAGAAGACGGTAGAGATTAATGTCTACTGACTGCACAAGGGTCCTTAAGGTAAACAATAAATGCTTTCTATGTCCCAGACTTCACTTAGAATATGACCTCCAGTAGTCACGTATCACATCAACGTTCCTAACTGTACTGGTGAGTGAACATGAACAAACAGGAAACCAACCTATGTCAAAGAATCTGATCGCCTAGAAAATCGAACTCGCGTTCTTCCATTTGCGAGCTGGAAGTGCTTACCAATGCACCATCGGCTACACTCGTCAGTCACAGTGAGACAATGAATTAAAGGTATTAGTATATAAATATCTGAGAGCAAAGAAGGCAATGGCAAGGTTTGTAATTTATGCAAAAGACCAACAAATGCAGCAGGTATTGACTGACTAAACTTTCTTTGAACTCTCTCAGCACGAGGACGTACTTTATATTTCATTCTTGCTACTACGAGACGATTTCACGTACCTTACAATGACACCTTACTAGTGAACGGGTTAATGAAGGTTATATCCAACAATTATTCCAGTTCTAAAAGTCTCTCTGAAGCTAAATATAATAGTTTGTAGATAGCAAGGAAAAAACAAAAAAGATATTGTAGTGAAAGGGATAATGGGTCTTATTGTATGTGTATAGTGAAATAATGAAGTAGGTTTTGCAATGGTTTTTGATAATTACAAGACGGAGTACGGGCACATGAAGCAATATATTTACAATATATCCACTCTGTCTATCTACCTACTCTGTCTATCTACCCATCTCTACTTCTCTCGATCCCATGGACAGTAACAAGCCCCAAAATGAAATATTTCTCTATCATGACTTTCTTCCTCCTTCCCCCCTCTCTCTCTCTCTCTCTCTCTCTCTCTCTCTCATGTAACCAGCAACCACCCCTAAAAAACTCTTCTCCCTGTATCGTGGCGGTGGGTGGCTATATCCTCTATTTTTTGCCCCTCTGAATTAATGGGGCGTATCCAATGGCCGGCCGCAGTACTGTGCCCGGAGACAAATGGAGGCACACACAAACTTACTCTTAATTTACCGGAGTGGAAAAGGCCAGGGGAGGTGGGATAAAGCGGAGTTGTGGGGGAGTGGAGGTGGATTTGGAGGACTAAGAGACATAATGGAGGGAGTACAGGAATATTTTTTGGGGCATGGAGGCACACACAAACTTACTCTTAATTTACCGGAGTGGAGTAGGCCTGTGGAAGGGAGATAAAGCGGAGCTGTTGGGGAGTGGAGGTGGTTGGAGGGAGTGGAGGTGGATTTTGAGGAAGAGGAAGCATTTTGGGGAGTACATGGAGATTTGGGGACTGGATACATTCGCAATCTAGCTCCTAATTTAACAAAGTGGAGTAGTCTTTGGGAAGGAGTGAAAGTGGAGGCTTGGGGGAAGTGGAGGTGGTTTTGGAGGGGAAAGGAGGCATTTTGGGAAGAGTAAAATGAGGATTTTTTGGGGGGAAGAGAAATGGAGTCACACACAAACTTACTCTTAATTTAATATCGGTTGATGTGGAGCGAAAGAGGATGATTGGAGGGAGATGGAGGTAGTTTGGACGGAGACAAGGGTTTTTCTGGGGGGGAAGGAGAGGAGTATTGAGAGATTTTTGGGAAAAATGAAGGCACACAAAGATTTACTCTAAATTTTCGAAAGTGGAGTAGGTTCTGGGGTAAGGGGAGGTCATGAGGGTGTTCAGGTGGAGTGAAGGAGGTATTTCTGGAAGTAGTGTGTGTGTGTGTGTGTGTGTGTGTGTGTGTGTGTGTGTGTGTGTGTGTGTGTGTGTGTGTGTGTGTGTGTGTGTGTGTGTGTGTGTGTGTGTGTGTGTGTGTGTGTGTGTGTGTGTGTGTGTGTGTGTGTGTGTGTGTGTGTGTGTGTGTGTGTGAGAGAGAGAGAGAGAGAGAGAGAGAGAGAGAGAGAGAGAGAGAGAGAGAGAGAGAGAGAGAGAGAGAGAGAGAGAGAGAGAGAGAGGACAGAACAAACATTAGCTTGACAAACTTACATGGGGTGACAAACGCCCACAGCCACACTAATATAAGAATGTGTGTGTGTGTGTGTGTGTGTGTGTGTGTGTGTGTGTGTGTGTGTGTGTGTGTGTGTGTGTGTGTGTGTGTTCAAATAATAAATATTATGGTGTCTAATTTAATTTACGATTACCTGTTTTCCTACATCCTTTGAATAATACACGAATATATGTTTTCCCCCCCCACTAAAGAACAGATACTGGAAGGGTGGTTCAAATAAAGTTGTTAAGATTTTTGGTAAGGTGCCAGAAGGAGCGGCAAGAATGTGTGTATATGGATGTGTATATGCCTGTGTCTGCATTATTTTTGAACATGTGTTACAGGGACGTGCGTTTGTTATTTCTATTAACCTTAGTGTCATGTCCACGATGGGGAGATCTAAGATGTCTTGGAGTGAAGAGATTTAACAACCCCAATTAGTTTTTCTACCACAGACAAAGGCGCAGAGGATACATGAGTATTTATCCACCTGTGTTACATGTGTAGGACGGCATGGGGTTTTGTGACGGCTTGGAGTGAATACGTTGACTGTCTTAATACACTTCCATGTATCAGTAAAAGTAGGACTACTGAGTACATATCAGTCTATGTTGTATGTGGTGGGTGGTTATGGTACGTGGTTGTCACACGAGTGGCAAGGGGGATGAGGGGCTATCATAAAATGTGACTGGCGATAGTGGTAGTGGTGGTATGTGGGTTGTCACAAGGTGGGGGGGGGCTATCAGAAGCTGTCAGTGAGGGTAGTGGTGGTGCCAAGTGCGGTGCGCGAGATGCTTGTGTGTTATTCTCAAGGGCCTGTAAGTAAGGTTGGCTACACTACACCCAGCAGCCAATAGGGGTGATACTGTCATCTGAGCTGGAGACTCTTCCTCTAGGGTTCGGTGATGACTGTCAGACGACTGCAATCGATTTAGGGGAGACGTTTCGAACTGAAGGGTGTATATATATATATATACATATATATATATATATATATATATATATATATATATATATATATATATATATATATGTATATATATATATATATATATATATATATATAAATAATCATCTGATGCAGCAAAATTACGCCGAAATTTGCATTCCTGGGATGGAAGGATCAATACTAGGTGATATAATGGGTCACTTAATAAGAGTCTTCCATCAGAAAGTACGCATCATGCCCATTGCCAAGTCATTAGAACGTGCACAGTCGAAAGAGTACTCGACGTACCTACCCTAAAATCACCATCAGTATCTCTCTGTAACCACCAGTGATGCGTCAGAAGTTGCTATGGACAATGCCACAAGTCTGCCAGTCTCCGTGTCAAATCATCAGAACGTGCTAAGCCGACTGAGTACTCGAAATCCCTACACTGACATCAAACTATTGGTGATGAGCAGGTAGTTTTCCGGCCAAGTCTACAGACCTGGCACTTTCCCTTCTTCCAGGCTGATCACTATTCCGGCAACGCACTCGGGAAGAAGGGAAGATCTCCAGTCTTCTCTGCCACCTGAATGAAGCCATCTGTCGGTAGGGGCGAGGAAGGACGGAACTTGTGTAATTTGACGTCAAGGTTGATGGGGGGTTGATTGCCGTGGGTCTAGGTTTCTTTTACGTTTGTTTGGGAGATTTTTCCAGAAAGAGGGGCAAGTAACCAGCTCGACAGAGGGAGGCTTTCTAAATACTGCACAACACAGAGAAATGTACTGATAAAAATAACAGCTGACATAAATGTACAACAGTGTCAAGGATTCACGGATACACTGGGGGCATATGTTACTGATCTATAGGACGCCTACACACAATGCGCCCACACACACAATGGTCCTACACACACTGCGCCTACACACACTGTCGAGATAAACACTACCATGTTGCACACTCACAAGCCAAACATACAACTCAACAAATTACCACACCATACACCGCCACACCATACTACCACAACTCACACTACACTGCTCAAGCTACCAAATCACACACTATCACAGTACCCATTACCAAACCACTTACAATGCCGCAACTCAAATGGCCACATCTTAAACTAACACACAGTACACTCCTAATCACACAGTATGACCCCACACATTACCACAACACAATCTCTCACACCACATATTACCATATACACGCTGCCATACCATACAAACATTTCCATTCTTCACAACATTGAGATAACTTGTGTAGTACAAAAATTTCTACCTTAAAAAAAAAAAAAAAAAAGGCGACAGTGTTTCTTTTAATCCCCTTAGTCCGAGGAAGTAAATATCGCATCATTCTTGCTACCATGAAACAATAATATTCATCACTGAGACTTTTCAAACTGGATATGTTAATAATCCTCAATAACCCTTATGCTACTTGAGGGTTTTCTTACAGTGAATAAAACTGTATGGACATGGCAAAAATAAATTGACTACAGTAATAATAATGTCCGGGAAGTTGAGAGCATGCCCCTGAATTTATCACGGTGGATCAGTCAAGGAACCGTATATTTACTGACACTTATGCCTTATTAGGTTACACAGTGGGTGACCAGCCCTAGGGAACAGGGGTCGTGTGTGTGTGTGTGTGTGTGTGTGTGTGTGTGTGTGTGTGTGTGTGTGTGTGTGTGTGTGTGTGTGTGTGTGTGTGTGTGTGTGTGTGTGTGTGTGTGTGTGTGTGTGCGCGTGCACGAGCGCGCGCCTCTAAGATAAACCCGTGTCTGTATCGGGGAAGCGTCACGTCATCAGAGGAACGATGGATGTGCCTTATTTCCTCCTTGTCTAGACAACCCCTTCCCCCCAATATCCCCCACCCCTCTCAAGTCCTCCCCCGCCTTCTCCTCCACCGATTAATCCTTCTTCCTAACACTCCCGACTCTCTCTCACTCCCCATAAATGCCTTTTCTCCTATCGCCCCTTCCCCTACCCAACCGCCCTCTCCAGATCTCCCCCCCCCCTTCATCCTCCTCCATATATCCTCATTCCTAGATCCCCCCAGTCTCTTCCCTCCAAATCTCCAAACCCTCCCTCCAGACCCTTATACTTCCCCTCCTCCCCAGATCCTTCACCCCAACCCCACTTAAGACTCCCCCTTCCCTCATTCTGCCAGAAAACACCATCAACCACAAAGATTTGTATACAGACGCGATGAGGCATGGATGGGGTGAAGAAAAGCGGTAAAGTATGGAGGGTCTTGGAGAGAAAATGGGGCTGTGGAGAGATAATGGGGCTGTGGAGAGAAAATTGGGTTGAGGAGAGAAAATAGGGTTGAGGAGAGAAAATGGGGTTGAGGAGAGAAAATGGGGTTGAGACAAAATGGGGCTGTGTGAAGAAAATGGAGTTGTGGTGAGAAAATGGGATTCAGACAGAACAATGGGAACAAAAAAGAATAATTACAGAGAGAGAGAGAGAGAGAGAATGAATTATGGTATCGGAGAGAAAATGGGGTGTGAGTAAAGGAAATGTATGCCACCGAGATATATGGACCATTTATGGGCTGGGGCAACATAATGGAATGTATGAGTGTGGAGATTCTTGGGGTAGGCATATATCAACACAGCGAGCTAGGTTTTCTCTTCCTAGGCTGATTGCACTTACTTCACTCCCATTTAAACTAATCCAAACTCACCCTTTACGCTGTTCCTAACCATGGAGTAACTAGATCAAATCAAAGCTAAACTAACTGAACGTAACCTCACCTTACCATACCTAACCCAACCCTACCCTAACGCAACCCTAACCTAACCTAACCTAACCTTAATCTATGAGCCTAACCAAACTCTAGCAGCCTCGCCCTTCAACAGCCCAACCATTTTAAGCTAGACCTTCCTGGAAAAGAAAGTGTTAAGATCAATCATAGTTCGTAAATTTGCCTTCGGGTGTGACGGGAGGTTAAGAAGGATTAATGTTTACGTCTATCAGTGTGAATTATGTGGCTGTTTTTATACATGTTTGCGTCTTGTCCAACCACGCTAGGTTTGTGTAGGTTAGCCACAACATGACTTACAGCACATACACAGAAAATACACAGGTACAGGCAAGGATAACAATATCGCTCTATTTTTCTGTCGATCTTTTACGAAACTCTTACACAACATGCATCAAAACTTCGTTGGTCTTAGAATATCGCAATATTACATGTCAAAAAAGTGTACTTGTATTTTTTTGTTAGTGATCGTAAAGAAGTGTAACGATATTTATGTCCTAAACTGTATAAACGCAATGACAGTATGAAAATATTAATAAAACGAAGGGAACGACGTGGTAATGAACGAAGGCAGGATATTTTCTACCCATAGCAAACGCTAGCTGAATACCCTAAATTACGATTTTTTTCTTTTTTAACCGATTAGCATAGGAAGGAAAACAAATATAAAACAACTTCTACGCATCAGATGACATGTCCTCCATTTAACCATATGGCTTTTCTTTCAGTTTATTTTTGCTGCCTCCAGACAATTTTTTCTTTTTCAGATTTGGAGAGTCCCCTTAGTAGGTAACAGGGGTTGTATCTTTCCAGTTTGTGGAGGCTAAGATGAATATAATCGTCAGAATGTACCACAGTATAGAAATACCGTCCTCGGGCTGAAGGAAATAAATACCGTATACCAACAAGACGTGGGAAGCAGCAGAATGACTAACCAATTTCATTATTAGAATCAGTTTTTTGTATACCAATATTCTGACACTGACTCCACATTAGCAAAGGTATGGGGAACTTCGGGGTAAATTTCTGGGGCAGGTGGGCTAGAGGTGCAGTAATGTAGGTTGGTATGAAGCATAGCAATCTCCTCCTCTCTCTCTGTGTCTATGGTCCACGAGAGAGAGAGAGAGAGAGAGAGCAACGAAGGAGGGAGGGGTGGAGGGAAGGAGGAAGAAATAGATCACATGGGTAACAGAGAGGGAGAGAAGGAGGACACTGAGAGGATGGGTGACGGGGGAAAGAAGAGGGGAGTCTCGAGGGGAGAGAAAAGAGGAGTAAGGGAGTAAAGGAGAGAAAATGGAAATACGCAGAAAGGAAGGAAAGAACGTAAAGATGAGATGAGAGGAAGGGTGGAGGGGGAAAAAGACAGGTGTGAAAGAAGAACAGGGAGAGAGGTGAGGAAAGACGGGAAGGAGAAGGGACAAAGACGAAAACGATGCGAAAAGAATAATAGTAAAATAGATGGGGGAGGTTTACGAAGCGGAGACCAAGGAGAAAAATGACAAACGGAACGAAGAAGGGGAAAGAATGGATAATGGCAAAGGGATGACACATAGCGAGGGAAAGAACTGGAAGGGAGGTATGGACAGGAAGATGAATGACATAAATGACAAAAAGGAATAAGGAAGAAGCAAGATGGGAGGAAGAGGAGACAGATGACAAAAAGGATATGAAAGGAAGAAAATGGGCAGAGGAAAGACAGACGCAAAGCTGACGAAGAGACTATGAAGGTAGAGAGAAGAGGGAGAGAGAGAGAGGAAAGGGAGACTGATCACACAGATACCAGAAGAAACAGGAAAGAAGAAAAAAGGGAGAGAGGAACGAGGGATAGCAGTCACAGGCAACAGAAGGAACAGGGAGTAGAAAGGAAGGTGAGAGGAAAGGGAGATGAACAGCGGCGAAAAAGTGGATAATAAAGGATGCAGGAGGGAGAGGAAATGAAAGGGAGATGATAAGGATGGCAGGAAGAACAAGGAGGAAGGATGGAGGAAGAGGAGGAGGTAAGACAGGGTGATAACTGAGATGGCAAGGGTAATGTAGAGGAAAGAAGATGGGAAAAGAAGGAAACTGTCTGGGGATAAAAGGAAAAAGGAAAGAAAAGAATAAATGATAAAGATGAGAAGAGTGGGTATACGACACTGTAACCTGATATAAAGGTAAAGGTGAGATGACGGATATGGAAAAAATAATGAGAGCGAGAGAGAGAGAGAGAGAGAGAGAGAGAGAGAGAGAGAGAGAGAGAGAGAGAGAGAGAGAGAGAGAGAGAGAGAGAGAGAAACATGATGGAGGGGCGAAGGGAGGAAGGCTGAAGGCAAGACGAAGAGGGATAGGGTGGTGACGGACGAGAAGAAGATGGGAGAGGGTGATGATGGAGGGAAGAGGGGAAAGGGAGGAGGAGAGTGAGAGAGCGTCGAGTGAGGGGAGGAGGGATAAAGCGAGAAGGAACGAAGGGAGATGGGGGGGTGATGAAGGCGGGGAGGAGGGATGAAGACAGGAAGAGAGTAATGATGAAGGGGAAGAGGTAGGAGAGGTGATGACGGAAGGAAGTGAGGGGATGGGTGTCAAGAGAGAGAATCAGGAGGGGCAGGAAGTGGGTGATGCACGGATGGAAGTAGACCGTAAAAAGGGCGGGAGAAAATTGGTGAACTCTGCGGTGACACGAAGATGGTGGATGAAGAGAAAGAAAGAAGAGAAAGACAGAAAGATTTACCGTAAGGAACTCTCAGACCAAGAAGATATTAAAAAAAGGGGGAAAAAAAAGGAGACAGTGTGGAAGGATATGTTAAACCGTAAGAATAAAAAAAAAAAGACAGAAGGAGAGGAAGACCGCGAAGAAGGAAAAGAAAACGTTTAAGACCAGAGGTGAAAAAACTCAAGCAGCAAAAAACAAAAAAAGGAAGAAAACAAGGGGAGAGGGATAATGTAAAAATAAAAGAAGGTGGTGACTGAATGAGAGAAAACGAGGGAGGTGGAGAGGGAACGACCTGCAAACGATAAGAAAAGAAAAAAAAGTGAAGGAGAGTGAAGTGGAAGTGGGTAATAGTAGGAAGCAAAAATGGAGGTTGTAAAGATATGAGAGAGAGAGAGAGAGAGAGAGAGAGAGAGAGAGAGAGAGAGAGAGAGAGAGAGAGAGAGAGAGAGAGAGAGAGAGAGAGAGAGAGAGCCTGGCAGACACAAACAGGATGGACTAATATAGAGATAGATAGACAGACGCACAGACAGATAGACAGACACAGACAAATATCCATAAATATAGATGGATGGATAGACAGATGGAGATAGATAAAGCAGACAGATATAGATACATAGGCAAGCAGGTATAGACAGACAAAGGTAAGCGGACACAGGCAGACAGAAGCTGTAGAGGGAATACCTGTGTGTGTGTGTGTGTGTGTGTGTGTGTGTGTGTGTGTGTGTGTGTGTGTGTGTGTGTGTGTGTGTGTGTGTGTGTGTGTGTGTGTGTGTGTGTGTGTGTGTGTGTGTGTGTGTGTGTGTGTGTGTGTGTGTGTGTGTGTGTGTGTGTGTGTGTGTGTGTGTGTGTGTGTGTGTGTGTGTGATGGTAGTGGGCATGGTGCCATATCAAAGTCACGCCAAGGATGCAAATTACATACTTTGGAAGCTGCAGAGGATGGCACCCACATGGTTCACCTCCTCTCTCTCTCTCTCTCTCTCTCTCTCTCTCTCTCTCCCCATTCGACATCATTCCCTCACACTCACTCCCCCTCTCCTTTGCTCCTCTCTACCTCTTTCCCTCTAACTTATTCACCATAGCTCTCTCTCTCTCTCTCTCTCCTCTTTACCTCTTTCTTTCTCTTTCGCTTCCTCTTTATCTTATTTTCTCCCCACTACCTCTCTCCCTCTTACTCACTGCCTCTCCCTCTCTTTCACTTTTACATTCACCCTCTCTCCCATACTCCTCTCTACCCTCTTCCTGTCACTCTCTCCGTCGCTCTAGTTCTCTCTTTCCTAGTTTCTCTAATGCTCTCTCTCTCTTCCTTACACTGCTTCTCTTTTCCCTCTTTTCCTTCCATTTTCTCCCATCCCATACTCTTTTTATAACCTCTTATCTCTCCCTTTGCTTCCTGTTTCCCTATTACTCATTCAATTTCTTCCTCCTCCCTTTATCATTTCTTTTAATCTCTCCCCCATCCATTCACTCCCTACTTCCTTCCTTCCTTCGTATTTCCCTATTAACATTTTCATTTCTTTTTCTTCTTTCCTTCCTACTCCTCAAGCCTTTATTTCATTTCTCTCCATTCCTTCCACCCCTTCCTTTTTCTCACCTCTCTCACCTCTCCCTTCCTTACTTCTTGCTTATTGCCGTCTTTAAAACTTTCACTCTTCCTTACTTTTCCTCTTTCCTTCGTTCGTATTCACGTCATCATTTTTTTTTTTTTCATTTTTCTTTCCATGTTTCCGTCCTTCATTCCTTCATTCATATTCTGGTTATATTTTTCAAAATTACTTCTGCAGTTTTCCATTTCTTCCCTCATTCCTGTTTCTTTTATCATTTCTCTCATCTCCCCCCTCCCGTCCCATTCCTTTTTTCAACCCTTACATCTTTTCCCTTTCTTTTTTCCTGTTCCCATTATCATCCCTTTCGCTTCGCCTTCCCCTTCCTTATCACCTCCTTCGCTTCTCCCCTTCTTTCCCCCTTACTCTCTTTCCTTCCTAACCAATATTCTTCTTATTCACTTTCCTCATTTCCATCCCGTCTCCGTTATCACCCGTCTATCACTCCCTCGTCGTCTCTATCGATAAAGGCTTACAAGAAAAACAAACAGCAACAGACCTATTAGTCCTTTCAAGGGTGTGTGATACTGGATAGGTGTTAAACTAATTATTCCACGTCCAAGGAAAGGATAAAACTGAAAAGCTGTGTCCTCTTTCACCCCCACTTCCTTCCTACGTATCCCCTACCAACTTCTCGTTATTTCTTTTCCTTCCTCCCTTTTCCCTTCCCATTCGTTCCCCTTCCTTCATACCTATTCCTCTTCCGTCCTACCGTTCCTCCTCATTTTTCATCACTTCCTTCCGCCCTTCCTTCTTTCATCCTTCCTTCCCGTTCCCCTTATCATCTATTCCATCATTCCTCTTCCTACCTCTTCCACTTCTTTCCATCCTCGTCCTCCTATCACCCCTTCTCCAATATCTCTCCCTTCCCACCTCCACTCCCGTCACACGTCAAGGCGCCTCACGTGTGCCACTCCCCGTCAAGCGTCCGTCCCTCTTGACAGGCAGATCCATCTCCCCCACCGTCAACACCCCGTCAGGCATCCGTCCAATATGAGACAAAACCATCCCTCACCATCAACATCGTCGCTAATATCCCCGTCAATAGTACCCCCCAGCACCCCATCAACAGTTCCGTTACCATTCCCGTCAACAGCTCCGTCTCTCTCCTGTCAACAACCCTGTCAACAGTCTCGTAAAGTCACGTCAATATCCCTTCAGAAGAAATGTATCACCCGTCACCAGCCCTGTCAACATCCCTTCAACACCCAGTCAACACCCCCGCCAAGTGTCCGTCCCTTCTGACAGGCAATCTCGTCTTTCTCCTAGCCAATATCCTCAACAGCTCCGTCTCTTCCCCATCAACATTCCCGTCAAACATCTCCCCTTGACAAACAAACCCGTCTCTCTCCCATCAACACCCCAAACATCCCGCCTCTCTCCCGTCAACATCCCTGTCAAACATTTCCCCTTGGCTGATCCGTCTCTCTCCCGCCAAATCCCCCAGCACCTCGTCTCTCCCCCGTCATCATCCCTGTCAAACATCCCCTTCCCCTGACAGGCAGCCCCGTCTCTCTGCCGTGCCGTCAACACACTGTCTACATGTCTGGTTCGCCTCAGCCTCCACAACACAAATTAATTAACTCAAACAACAACTTCTGACAGGAGGAACTGGCTACAACAGGAGATATAGACAGGAGAACTTAATTAATACAACAGCTACAGACAGGTAAATACGAGTCGGTAACGATTAATAAGGGAAGACAGTGTATCACAGATCAGTACAAAACATATTACAAAATTAATTCGCTAGTACAAAAATTAAACGGCAAAAAATTACAGTCAGTTAATACTCGGTACGTAACCCTGAAATTTCGAGGCATAACCTGTCCATTTTTTTAAGTTAAAGCCAAAACATTCTACTTGCCACTGGAAACCCTCTGAGGTATTGAGGGTTTATCATCATTAGTCATCAATCATCATCATCATCATCATCATCACATCATCATCATCATATCATTATCATCACATCATCATCATCATCACATCATCATCATCATATCATTATCATCACATCATCATCATCATCATCATCACCATCCCTACCCTGATCATCACATCATCATCATCATCACATCATCATCATCACATCATCATCATCATATCATTATCATCACATCATCATCATCACATCATCATCATCACATCATCATCATCACATCATCATCATCATATCATTATCATCACATCATCATCATCACATCATCATCATCACATCATCATCATCACATCATCATCATCATCATATCATTATCATCATCACATCATCATCATCATCATCATCATCACCATCCCTACCCTGATTCCTACCTAAAGAAAGGGTGAGGGAGAATTTATAAACATGGCAAGAGAATGCAAAATTATACGCATTAAACTATTCACTGATGGATCGAATAGTTTTACACGGATAGTTTTTAATTCCAACAGACATGTAGGCTTCTCCAAAGTAAAAAAAAAAAAAAAAAAAAAAATTGTCTTGCTGTTTTGGGGTGGTTAAGGAAAAGTGAAATTTCCGTGATGGTTTAATTATCGAAAAACAATGAAGTGTAAAGAACCTCCAGCCCTGATCCCCAGCACCTTACCCATCCCTAGCCTCACCTCCCCACCTCCTGCATCTCTAACCTCACCTCCCCACCTCCTCCACCCCTAGCCTCACCTCTCCCCACCTCCTCCACCCCTAGCCTCACCTCTCCCCACCTCCTAAAATCATGCCCATCACTCTGGAATAAGTAAAATGTAGGGCAACAGGAAGACTGAAAGTGAAAATCCGGAGGTAGCACGAGCACAGAAAAAAAAAAATAAAAAGAAAAATGAAAGATGGACCTCACCGCCACGATACGGGTTTATGAGTCGGGCTATGCCAAGTAAAATGACTTGTGGTTGCAAGGATAAGGTAAAATAAATAAATAAAATAAATAAATACAACAAATAAATATATAAAAATAACGATGAAGACCCTCGGCGCCACGACACGTTGAGTAAAATCTGACGTGGTAGGAGAAGCAAAGCAAAATATCCGGCGCTAAAAAGAATAAAACAAACTAAAATAAATAAATACGTGGAGCAGTAGGAACAGTAAAATAAAATGCTCTATGCTACCTAAAAATAAATAGGTAAATAAATGATAAATAAACAGATAGATGAAATGACCTCAAAGACACGACCCCAGGTTAACGAGGCGGAAGATTCTCTGACGCCCGTCTCAGCCCCCCAGGAAAACCACCATTAACTTTCCCTCACATTTTTTCCCTGCGGGGTCCTTTGAATGACGCTTGGATGGGGAGGGAGGGTTTAAGGAGGGGGTGGTCAGCCTTGGAGATGCCCTTTAACGCGTTCAGCTGTAACCTACACCATACAGCTGTACTTTATACTACATTCTGTTTTACTTACTATATTCTCCTTATCAAATTCCTCTTGCTACTAACCACCCTATCTATCTACTTACCTATCGATCTATCTATTTATCTACCTATGTATCTATCTTCCATCTGTCTACCTACCAATCTATTTACCTATCTATATCTCTATCTATCTATCTTTATCTGTACCTATCTATCTCTCTGATATACTCCTCTTCATGAGTACATAGAAGTTTTTGCAAAGAGGAGCGAATCCAATTTCGTAAAACAGGGCGGGGGGGGGGGCTCAGTATTCTTTTTACCATCCCATAGGAAATCTTTATCAGTTGGAATAACCACTTCACTACGATGTAAGTTCGGCTACCGTAGTGATATACAAATGGGGACAAATGTGGCCTAATTTTATATTTATTTTATACTTTATCTCAAATTCCTCAGCAAGCAAACATTCCAATCTGTGAGAGGCCTTGTACAGTTTTTATTTTATTTCACTTATATGCCACAGATGATCCTAACTTACTATATTGAGTCAGGGAGTAAGGGATGGGCATGCTTAACCGTGACGTAAAATATGCATGTGGTTAAGCTGAAAAAATCTGCATGTGGATGTGTTGAGAAAAATCTGTATGTGGTAGCCAGACTGAAATACAAAATACGTGACTGGGCTGAAGGGGTCAAGGATACATGATGAACTCACACCCGTAATGTTGATATGTACAGTCAGCACGGTAATTATCCAGACCCTTACGCTCGACAACACTGGACCCGAACGATATTTCTCCCTTTGTTTCGATGTCTTTGGTTATTCTGAGTAACTAAAAATTCATACAGTGTGGTATTTTGAAGCACTTCCTCCTGTGTGTCAAAATGTATAACACAGCGGGAGTGACAACATTAATTAGGCGCAAAATACTGAGTCTACTTAAAAACACAGAGGGTGAGGGAGGTGAGGGTGAGGGAGGGGTGAGGGAGGCGAATTTTAGGCGTCAGTGCAATGTATGAGGTAAGGCTGAGAGGGGGCAGGGAATGTCAATTTTGCGGTAGGGAGTGATGGAGCGAGGATGGGGGAGTGGAGGGCAGAGAGTGGAGGAAGGGGAGTGAAGGGTGATGGAGAATGTGGCGGGAGGGCGCCTGGAGGGAGGGAGGAAGGGAGTGGAGAACGTGGAAGCAGGGGAGTTGAGAGAGAGGAGTACTGGGAGTGGAGGACAAGAGCCTGGAGGGAGTGGAAGCCGGAAGGTGAGAGGAAGAGAAGATTGTGGAGTAGAGGGCAAGAAAATGGAGTTAAGGGATGATGGAGTGAGGACGAGGAAGTGGAGGGCAAGGAATGCAATACCATGATGCAAGAACTTTTACAATCATTCATGTACAATCATCAATTTCCTTAAACTCCGTCGAAGGCCCAGTGAGGTCTTGTCGAAATAACCTTTAGACCCAAGTGAATTTACTTTATTATTCTGGACGATCTTAGGTCTAAAGAAACTATTGGCCGTGACTGTACATACTTAGGAAATTTTTGAATATGCAACGTATACGAGTATTTATCCAGTACAGTAACAAACAATGCTGGAGAGGGACGCCTTCTTGCGGTGGCACCGATATAAATGGGTGACTCCACTGCCCGGTTATACAAACATCCCTCAACACCCTCCTAATTCTCCAAACGGTGGATGGTGGATTGCAGGAATAGAAAAGGTTGAGCCTGCAGACCACCGGGTTCACAAGCAGATGAGTATGGGGTCAAAACAACAACAACATTAGTAACGGACAGAAAATAAAGTTCTGAACGAAAAATAGGCAAAAAATTACGTTTTCATCCTTTCATCCCTCCACTCCTTCCCTAATCATTCTCACTTTACCCTCTGGGCAGCTCTCACCTCCAGAATTCCTTCAACTCTCCACTGTTTGCTTACATAATCAGCCTCATTTACGAGTCGACGAAATGCTCACTTTTTTGCTCATTTTACTCCTTCACCCACACACCCACCCACCCACACACACACACATCATATATTCTCCCTCTGTCGCATCTCTCTACTCTGTCTCACTTTCTCAGTCATTCTCACTTCATCACTTTCTTGTCCTTGCAAGTCGCGCCACACACACACAGCTACCTCTTACCGTCCAGAATCCCTTTTCTTGTTACCACTATTTTCACTCACGATTATAACTGAATTTCTTCCCTGGTTTTCGTTATTTCTAGTTGCTTATCACTCTCCCTTACTAGGTTATTCACAGCATAGTTATTGGATGTAAACATTCTCTTGTTATTACATTGATGCAAAGTGTGTCAGTAATACAGTAAACGTAAATTGAAAAAAGATTCATCCCTTCAAAACGACGGCGTGATGTACATTTTGTCCTTGCTAACTCACTGTGATTATATTTAACCTGGAAAATGAATCCAAAGAATGGGTTGGCGAAGGATACATCACACGCCTCCAGTTCCATATGACTCCGCTGACCTGTGTAGATTGGAAGTAGCAAGAATAAATTTAAAACGCCGTCCTCCAGTTAGAGAGGTTAAGGTGTATTCCGAAAAAAAAAAAAAAAAGTCGCTGCGGAAGAGGTGCCTAAAATTTTCCTATGCCAAAGGATATGTCACCCGAAAACAACGCTCCCCCTCACACCAGCATCCGTCTCACTTCTCTTGCAACCTCCATTCGCATACACATCACCTGAGTAAACGGCAAGGGAAAAAAAAAATAAAGACGGCGGGGCTTGGAGCGAGACAACACAAGAATACAATGAACCTTGAGCCTGTGTGTTGGTGGTGGGAAGGGATGAAGGCTGGCGAGTGTGTGACTGAGGAGCGACGGGATGTGTTGCTAGGAGGAAGACGGGTTGGATGTGCAGGGGAAAACGAGAAGGATGTTAGTGAGCTGCAGACTGGTGAGGGGAAGCAGAAGTGAAAACAGGAAGGTGTGATGATGGAGGAAGGATGTGCAGGCGTGACTGAGGGTGTTGAAAGTGTGATAATGGAAGAAGAATGTTTCAGTGTGGCTTGCGTATGGAAGTTTATAGTCTCAGTTTCTATTCGGTCGATGTTAGCCTGGGTACGTGCCTGAATTACAAATGAAATATGTTGGTCAAATATTAGCAGGCCGTGATTCTGAGATGATAACCGAGTGTGTGAATAGTTCCATGAAGGGTGGGCGAAAAGGAAATATTGTGATTATTGAACTAAACTGGCAAAAGTGTGTTGTTACAGAGTGATGGAATGTGGGGCATGGGGATCGTTGTGTGTGGCTGAAGACAGACTGTGTGCCTTCAAGAAAGAATTATAGGCTACCTAATGTAAATTCTAGATTAAGTTACTGATTTAGGGGAAAAATATTACTATAAAAGTTTATCTCTGCTGGTTTCTTGGTTATCCTTTGTCATGTATAAACTTACGCTGAGAAAAAAAAGACAAAGAACATTTTCGAATGGTCATTTCTAAAACATAAACTTAACTGCCTCATATATCAGTAAAATATGAAGCAATATTTACCAGTTCTAGCTTAACGGTAATATGAACAGGTCAAATGATGTGAATTATACATATCTATTGAAATTGTGGATCGCCTTGCGTTATGTGCACAGATATGATGCGCCTCTGCTCATATTATCTGCAGAATAAGTAAGTTTCCGTATTGCATGTGGGTATATTTTCTACCCTTGTAATTCCAGGTAGGGACTATTTCCACTACCACAACGATAACACACGGCACGGAATTTCTTACAAACACCAGGAGCCAGAGCGCAGGACCTCACAGCCAAGGGAAGATCAAAGGTCATACATAAGTCAGTGTTTGCAAATATTGCTTCATGCACAGGGCTATGTATGTAGATGAGAGGCACACGGCAGCACGCACCCCCACACGAAGAAGTCACGTGGGTTTGTTGACGTGAGATAATTTATTCATTTCTGCCAAACGTAGGAGAGGAAGACTGTGCCTATTTTTTGACATTTTTTCTTTTTCTTTCTCTATTTTTTTATTTTTTAAAGAAATGTGCAGCGGGAAGTTATTGAAAAAAATCGAAGGTGTGTGTGTGTGTGTGTGTGTGTGTGTGTGTGTGTGTGTGTGTGTGTGTGTGTGTGTGTGTGTGTGTGTGTGTGTGTGTGTGTGTGTGTGTGTGTGTGTGTGTGTGTGTGTGAGAGAGAGAGAGAGAGAGAGAGAGAGAGAGAGAGAGAGAGAGAGAGCTTTCACATTTCAAAACCCCGAAAGCCACACTATCTCTCATGATCTTCGACACGTCAATCCCTTTATTCTGATGACGCAGTTATATTTTATTCGTGCTAACTCCAGACGATTTTATTAAAGAATTATTTATCACTCTGAAGGCATTACAGAAGATTATATAAAATCCCTCGGGTTGGAAAAAGTCTCCCAAATTAAAGAAAATTGTCCATAGGTAGAAAGAAAGTAAAGAAAGAATGGGCCACAGTATTGAAGGATTTAGTTGTACGCCAAAGACATTATTACATTGTTTTATTTGTCTTTTATTTACCGCCAGACGCTTTACCCAATCAGCCAAAGGACGTCAGGTTTATTTTTTCCTTGTTACCTTCATGGGATGCTCTTTAGCTTTGGATAGTCTTTTCGAACTTAACGGGTTGGATATGGAATTCAGAAACACCTTTACTAATACAGATCCTTCCCTAACCTGAGTAAAGACGTTCGATGACAGTAAAGAATATAATAAGGTATACGCCACGGGAATGATGGGGTTAATCCCAGAGTTCACCCAATGCTGCCGGAAAAAAAGAACTCCAAACAAAACTTCCCCAAAAAACACACCTTCAGACAACAACCTCTCCAAACAAAAATCTCTTCGAATACTTCCAACAAACACCTTTAGCAAAACTCCCTTCAAACAAAAGCCCCTTCCTCCAAACAACATCCCCTCCAAACCATTAGCACCTCTCATTCTTCCTTCCTCAAGCCAATCCCCTACACTCACACCTCCCTCTATTCTGTGTTCCTCCATTATCTCTCTCTATACTCCTCTCCTCTCCCTCCCTCACCATTCCAAGCCACTTTCCTTCCTATGTACTCCTACTCTACCTCTCCCTTAAAAATATCCTAACTTTCTGAGTGTTCATCTCCACTCTCCACCTCCCTTCATCATGCCTCCCTCCCTCCTCTATTTCTACACTCCTTCCATCTCTCCCTCATTATACTCAAGTTCATCAACTCTGAACGCTACTCTCTCTCATCACTTACAAGCCTCCCTCCTTCACATACTCCTTCCACTCCCTCCATCCCTCCCCCCTCCTCTATATTCTCCCATTCCTTCCATCTCTTCTCTAATTAGAGTCAAACACATTACATCCAAACCCAACTCCCTCCCACGACTCCCTTCCTCATTTACTCCCTTCATCCCTCCCTCTTATAGTCTTTCCCTCCTTCCATCTCTCATCTAATTGCAGTCAAACCCATTACATCCAAACCAGACTCCCTCCCACAACTCCCACTCTCCCTCCCTCACTTACTCCCTCCACTCCCTCCAACCCTTCCTCCCTCACATACTCCCTCTATCCCTCCCTCCTATATTCTTCTACTTTTTCCATCCCGCCTTTAGTTACTGCCAAACTCATCATCTCCAATTCCTACTCCCTCCCCCGACTCCCACGCTCCCTCCCTCACTCCCTTCCCTACCAACCTGCACACCAGCGATAACAAACTCCTCCCTAAACTTCCCACAACAATAAAAATGCCCCTTCGCTACAAAACTCCAACACAAGTGAATTTGGCGACTTGATCACGTTTGGTTAATCAACTGAAGGTGGAATTCTCCCACCCCTCCGTCGTAATTAAAGAAAAGTCCGGGAAACGAGAGAGTCTGTTGGGCTGCATCTGAGGCGGCTGGTGAAGAAAACAGGGGTCGTGGTGAAGAAAGGGAGGGAGAGAGGAAAGGGAAGATGGTCGAGGGAATGAGTAAGGAGAAAATTAATGGAGAGGCTCAAGGCAGATGGGTTGTATGGCGTGTAAGGAAAAGGAAAATGATGGAGAGAGAGAGAGAGAGAGAGAGAGAGAGAGAGAGAGAGAGAGAGAGAGAGAGAGAGAGAGTGGAGATAAGTCTGATGGGTGAAAACAGGGGTTGTGGAGAACAGAGGAAAATTAAAAAGAAAAGAATAATAGTGGAATGGAGGAAGTAAGGGAAGGAATTGGAAGGGGGAAAATGGAAGGGGAAACAATGGAGGACAAGAGAAAATGTGGAGAAAGTAACTGAAGAGGAAAAAGAGTGGAAAGTCTGGGCACAAAATAAAATTAGTGGGAAGAAGGAAAACTGGAAAAAATGAAAAGAAAGAGATCCGAGGGGCGGCCAGTGTGGCAGACAAGGCTGGTACATTGTAGAGAAAGGAATGAGAAAACCGGGAAAATGAGAAAAAGTAAGATAATGAGGAGGAAGGAGGTGGAGTAAGTATTACAGGAGAAGCCCTAGCATGGGAACAAGGTAAAATGAAGGACAAAAGGTGGAAAAGGAATCATATAGTGGAGAGGGAAGGAGAGTGGAGAGGAAAAGACAAGGGAGAAAAAGACAAGGGAGGAAAAAAAAGGTGGAAAGGCCGAGAAACTGGAAATCATGGAGAGATGTCTAGCAAGAATACAGAGTAGCATGACATAAAAAAAAAAAAAGATATAAAAAGGAAGTGGACTGAGAAAGCAAGTGGAGGGGAAGAGAAGGAAGAGTAGTGTGGTGTGGAAACGGAATAACCAAATGCAGAGGGAGGAAAATGGAATAAGGGAAAATGAACAAGAAGACAGCAGAGAAAAGAGAGTGGAAAGGAGAGTAGTACAATATATAATTATGACGGAAAAAGAGAAAAGGGATACTGGAAAATGAGAGTGTAGACAAAAAGAGTGGAGAAAGAAAGTGGAGCGGACGATGGCGGAAACTGCATACAAAATAGTAAAACTGTGTAATATGCAAAGTTCATCATTAAGGAATAGGCATTACGAAATAGGCTACTTCCCTATTTAACATGCATCTCGGTGAAAAGAATCCCAAACATGGTAAGCTTCACTGGCGAGGTACCGGTATGATGCTCACTAAGGACTTCGTTGTTACTTTGCTAATAATGTTCATGTTAATGGTTCGAGTGTTTGCCAGCATCATTGACAAAGGTATCTGTGGAAGCAATGGAACCACACACACACACACACACACACACACACACACACACACACACACACACACACACTATTGCAACTCGGTTCAGACTTGATCTTGCAAAAACATGTCTTAACAAGGAATCTGCTCGGAAATTTGTTATGATCGTATGTCCAGAAATACTAATGCAATGAGGACGCGGACACACACCCACAACAAAGCACTGACCTGATCCTAAACAAATATGACATGATCCTGCCAAAATACATCTTAGTTACGACAGGGAATCTTATCGTATGTTTGTGTATAAGTCCACGTCCAATATACCAATGCCTTAGGATCGTAGACATATTATGGTAACAGAATCTGACCCGGCCCAATTGGTTAATGGAGTTTCATATTACGAGGGGCGATGAGGGGAGAGTCTGGGGGGAAGATGGATGGATTAGGGATGTGTTGTGGCAAGTGTGGGTGTATTTTTGTGTGTGTGGAAAGCGTGAGTGTATTTGGAAGTGGAAGGAATGTGTGAAAGTGCTTTAGGTGGAGTAGGAACTGTGGATCATAAAATAGAGGAAGCAGCATGTGTGGAAATGAAAACAATGAGTAAGAGAGCGAGCTTGAAAGTGAAAAAGAAATAAGAAACGAGAATGCGCTTGAGGCAGAGTGAGAAACGTGGACGAGTAAGGAGTGGGGGAGAGAAGAACGAGTGTGGTGGTGAGAAGTGAAAAAAAGGGACAGAGTAAGTTAATTTAGGGGCTGGAAGCGAAATGATAGAATGTGAGTGAGGGAGGGGAGAGGGAATGTGAGAGTGTGGAAGGGTGGGGGAGTGTATGAGAGTGCGGAAGAGAAAAGGGTATTTGGGATGGTGTAGAGGCTGAAGGGAATGAGGGGGAAATGGTTAGGGGTGTGGGATAGTGTGAGTGAAGGGTAGACAATGTAGGACAGTGTGGGTGAGAATGTGATGGAGTGGCAGAGTGTGGGTGCATAAGGGTGTGGAGAAATGTATGAAGAGCTTGTGGAAAAAGTGTGGTAGATGAAAAGGAAGATACTGGGAGATGTATGATGATGAAGATGATGATGATGATGATGATGATGATGATGATGATGAAAAGTGTGTATACTGGCAACCGGGAAAAAATAAATGGGATATGACGACGACGACGACGTATGAACAATCTCCTAAGTATGTAACATATCACACACACACACACACACACACACACACACACACACACACACACACACACAAACGGCAGAGTACAAGGGTGAGGCCAGGCAACGTTACTTTACCATAGGCTCTCGCATACATTCACCCTCACCCTCACCCTCGCCCCATCAGCTCGGGTTTCTCCGTGTTACTGCAGTGGGCGGTACGAAGGCCTGGACACACACCTGACTTAGACTTCAGCTTTACAACTTACTGATATTACGATTCACTGGCTTTAAGTAAAACACCAATAATATAATACTACTTGGCTTCAATTAGCATAGTTGATCATGGCACTAGACGCATACAACTACTTGGCTTTTATAACAGTGGTGACATGACGCGAACATTGTACTACTGTCTGGCTTCATGTAAGTGATGAAAAAACCATTAACACTGCACCAGGAAGTTGCTGTATATAACACTGCTGACACAATATTCGTAAGATAATCCTAACTGGCTTTGCACAGCAGTGCTGACATAACACTAACAGCTCACTACTAAGAGACTGTATTTAACACTAACAATACATGACTAACTGGCTTTATACAACACTATCAATAGACTAACTGGCTACATACAACGCAGTCGAGGTACAACTAACTTGCTTTATATAACTACTGACACAGCTGACATGACCTGCATAATATACCCAATACTGTAAATACTGCTTTTCAAAACGAAGTGAGATACAATTATAGACAAGTATCGGTGACTTTTTCGTTGTTCCGAATTACACAAAGTGGAGTTTAGAAATATTGTACTTACGTCTAATTTCTCAAACCACAAACTATTTTTCACATGTTATTCGTTGGAGTGAAATTATGCAACAGCCTGAATTTCTAGTTACTCCAATATATCGAAGACAACGAAACATGCATACAACGATCAGGCTCAGTTTTATCGAGTTAACCTTACGCAATCCAACGAAATCTATGGAGAAACAGTGCCCAGGATAGCTAAGTAAAGCTTACACAAGTTAACCTAACACAACTTTATTATACCTGTGGGTAAATGATACATATATACTGGACACCATAAACTCATATGCTACAAGGACGCCCTATTTTCCACTTCTTTTACCTACCAAACAGATGGTTTTATACAGTTTATGGGAGACCACTTTTGCTGATTGGGTTAGGGATTAATCCCCGAGCTAGACCTCATCAGATCATATAGCCCTGCTAGGGTTACAGGAGAGCGCTACCCCTTCCAGTACGGCAGCCACCGGGCGGGGCGCGAACTCGCAACCTCACGATTACAAGCCCGACAACCTACCACCGAGCTACCGCGCTCCCTAAAGTGAAGGCTATATCTTTCTCCACCAGTCAGAAAAAAAAAAAAAAACAGATGGCTGAGATAAATCGTTTGGACACAGTATGAAAATCATCAGACCGAAGGGGTTAATATTGCATTTGAAATTCAAGCGAGAATACATTTTCAGTACACCATTTTTAAAACTCTCAACGGTAGATATATATATATATATATATATATATATATATATATATATATATATATATATATATATATATTTTTTCAGGGGAAAGCACGGCTGCAATTTAGTGTACGCTTAATTTCCATAAACTGGCCGTGGCTTCCCGGGCGCCACGCCAGAAGCCATTTAAAGTGTATTGATAAAATGCAAATCCCCTGAGTCGGCGTAAACCCACGATAATCAGGCCTGTGGTACGGAGACCCAAATTGCCCGCCTGGATACGCTGGGTGGGACTCATGGCATGGGGTGGGGGGTTAGGTAGAGACTGGGAGATACTAGGGAGAAACTTTAACAAAACAGTTACGTATGTTCTGAGGTACTATGAATGAGAATTATGGCATTAACTAACACCTACGCTGGCGATGTACGAGTGGGGAATGGGTACCTAGTGAGAATGATGCATGTGTAAGCCGGTATGTTGTAATGGCTGTGTGTGTGTGTGTGTGTGTGTGTGTGTGTGTGTGTGTGTGTGTGTGTGTGTGTGTGTGTGTGTGTGTGTGTGTGTGTGTGTGTGTGTGTGTGTCACAGACCCGTATTTCGCTGCACTAGGAGGTTTTCTAACACGTCTTGCTTGGTAAGCTATTCTCCATATTACACCTTTATAATCTCTTCCATGCTGCTTATCACAGACGACAATATTACCGTGTCGCATGCCAAAATAAACCGGCAAGGAGGAGGCGCAAGGGGGCCTCTTTACTAACGAGGGTAAGGCCTATAGTCTGTAGGATTGAACTGACGGCGTTGAACACAAGGATTTTATAGATAACGTGTCAGCACCGTCTCTCCATGTCCCCTATATCGTCATATTCGAACCCAAGACTCAAGCCACATCCCGACAGCGAGGCGAGTGCAGTACCACTGAGCCGCTGTAGATCCGATAAATGGGAACGTGTCCATAAAGAATCTTACTCAATAATTTTAATAAGCACAGTAAACAAGAAAATTAAAAGATTATGAGCTCTATTTTTACTGAACTCACAAGAAGAAAAATCAGTTATGTGGTTGTGACTGAACTGATCCTGTGACTGTTTGAGAATTAGGGTCCAGTTCAATACCACCACCACCACACAAATACAACCACCACACAAATACCACCACCACCATACAAATACCACCACCACCACACAAATATCACCACCACACAAATACCACCACCACCATACAAATACCACCACCACACAAACACCACCACCACACAAATACCACCACCACATGTAGACAGACAGACAAATGCCACTCCAGCCTACACACAAACCCCACACAAATGTCAACACTACTGACGTCACACACACACACACACACACACACACACACACACAGAGGCAAACAGACCCAGACAGATCAAGACCCAGACTCTCAGAGAGAGAGAGAGAGACACACACACACACACACACACACACACACACACACACACACACACACACACACACACACACACACACACACACACACACACACACACACACAAACGCAACCATGCATTCGCAGTAACATCCGACGACTCAATAATGCAAGCTATGCCAGGAGGTCTAGCAACTACTACAACAAGCTTACACATCACCATCAGAACCAAGCAATCTTCGCATCATCACAAAACTCTGGGGATGATGACTACACGACCACCAACACGACTAGATTACAATTTGGATGACCTCGTAACAAATGTAAACAATCCTCATTATATAACAAGACTGACAATGGCCACTACACCACCGCCATCACGATCTCACAATTTAGACGTCTTTACAACCAGTGTAGACGATTCTCACACCACAAAGTTCTTGGGATGATCACGACCCGACCATCATGCGACCAATATCACCATCACAGTATACTCTGGACGACTTCGTAGTCAATCTATACCCAAGAGCTCTAGTTCAATGTCACTGCGACAGTATTGATTGCCACATCCACCATAGTCGTGGCCTTTGTGACTGAGGTGACTGCTTCCCTGCTGCTATTTCTGTATCCCATCCAACACAACCACTCACAAACCAACTACCATTACAATTACTACCACTACAGCACAATCCACGCATCTACATATGACCCTTTCACTACCACGATCCTCCCACTGTTACCACTACTCTGATACAACCATTAAAACTAGTATGACCCCTACCATACTCACAAACACTGCTACTACCACATGATAATGACGATGATTTTTTTTCCACCTATGAATAGGGTGAGCTAATATTCAAAAACAAAGAAAGAGAAGGTACGATATGAAACTGTCAACAGCATGCCAATGAAATGGGCCAGGCAGCCATTCACAAATATGATTCAAGCCAGCAGCACTAAACACAGAAGGACCCTCCCATTTCACCCCCACTACCACCATCACTTCTACGACTCCACTGAACCAGAATATCGAAAGTTGCGCCACAGGCAAGAGACAGGGAGCGGAGAGCAACTGACCATCGAGACAAACAGCCATTGTTCTAGTTGCCGCCCGGGGATAAACGAGTACGAGGCCGCCATAAGTATCGGGGAACCCAGTGGTTGTGTGGACGGGCTGAGAGCAAGCGGGGAAATAAATTGCTCAGAACTGCTTGCTCCGAAAGTAAAGTTAACCCATTCGCTACGAGGACAAGTTTGATTTTGTTTTATTTGTGCTGCAATTGTACTGTACAGGCTTCATTAATCCATACACCATACGAGGTCCCCAATAAATTGCATCAAATCGGTAGAAAACAAAGAAAAAAAAAAACTTTGGGTGAAGAGTAAATTCATTCGATACTATGGCTATTTTATTTACTTATCTATAAATCTATCTATCCATTCATCCATCTATCTATCTACCACCTAACTATAAGCCTATCTGTCTATTTATTATTTGTATTTTGTGCAATGCTAGACGATTTTATTTAGGTCAGGAGAGACTTTTCGAACTGGAAGGGTTTGATACAGCATTCAATAACCCATTTATCACTACGGTCTTCTGAGCTAAATTAAAAAAAATTCTGAAAATATCTTGAATGGTATAGAAAAAAGTAATCGAATGAAGGACCTAAAACGAGAGAGAGAGAGAGAGAGAGAGAGAGAGAGAGAGAGAGAGAGAGAGAGAGAGAGAGAGAGAGAGAGAGAGAGAGAGAGAGAGAGAGAGAGAGAGAGAGAGAGAGAGAGAGAGAGAGCACTTTCATGGGGCTTTGCTGACAATCTATCACAGAAAAGACCTCGATAAAACTCAACACAAAACCAACAGAAAATCCAGGAACAGCATTGGCAAGGATTCAACACAACTTCAATACACGACCAAACTCACAGGGGAAAAAAGTAAAACAAATGAAATGCGTGAACAAAACATTATAAACAACCAAAATCGCAAAAAAGAAAAAAAGAAAAGAAAAAAGGAACAATATAAACGAGTGCACGTCCTCACTACAACTTCAATATGGAACCAAATCGAAGAAAATTATGAAAAGGAAGCGCACAAAACACACACACACACACACACACACACACACACACACACACACACACACACACACACACACACACACACACACACACACACACACACAAATCGTTCGGCAGTAACAAGAATGAAATAAATAACACCACGTCCTAGTAATGGGGAGGGACTTGGCATTCGAGTGTTTCTTACGCGAGTAAAATAAAACTGCTGAGGAGAAAACGTCCATAATATTAACATCTCATCCTTGTTCGATTCCCTTCAGGCTTTCTCTCTTCGCCGCAGTGTCGTATCTCTGCTGATTTGGTCACTGCTCTCCTGAATTCCCCTTTTATATCTCACCCAGTACGGTAGACACGCCGCACCCGTTTAGCCACACACACTCATCTCTTTCCTGTTCCACCCTCCAATGGCAGAGTTAACAGGTACTGCAGCTCTTCATGTACACAACTGGTCAGGTCTAAAGATATTTTCCTAAATGTTTTTCCCACTACTTATGACCTCTTGCCTTTCAATTGTATTCTGACAATTCTATTAAAAAAATAAAAAATAAAAAGGTCGATTCTCGGCCTTCTCTCTCTCTCTTTCTCTCTCTCTCTCTCTCTCTGTTCAATCCGTAATGGGCAAGTTTTGCAGGGTATCGGCCTTCAGATTCTTTAGTTACTTGTTTTTCCTTTCTCTCTTTTCATATTAAAATAATCCGAGTGTTTATTAAACGTTTAAGAAGCAAATCCTCGGAACCTAAATATCTTTATATTTACATCCGGGTGTTTACTGGACAAGTAGTGTCTAAGCGTTTTAATATATGCATCGAGGTTTTACGTGAGTCTAAAGTGACTAATCCCTGAGCCACAAACACCTTTATATTTATCGTGATATGTATAATTATTGGGTATTTTCATAATCCTTTGAGTCTTTGGCATCTTCATATACAAGTGTTTACTGTACAAGTAGCTTATATGCATTTAAGAAATAAATCCCCGGGGCTTAAGTGTGCTGTCACTTTGCAGTGAAATACTCACTATGTATTCAAAAACAAATCCATGAAACCAAACCATCTACATTACTGACACTCGTGTTTTAATAATACGCTTGAGAAAAACACTGAGGCCTCAACATCATATTTACCCTGAAGCGTTTCTTATGTGGGCAAATAAACATCCGCCTCGCCAACTCTCCCCAGAAAGTCGTAAAGAAGTCAGGCCGCGATGGTGGTGATGGAGGCCCCGTCATAGCCAGGCAATAAAGTGCTTGAGGCCGCCATAACCCACCAAACTTGAAGGCCTCCACTCGTTTAATGGATCTAGTAAGTTCCCCAAAGAAGCTCGGCCATTCGGTAAAGTCCTGGTTACGCTCCTTGATAAGAGAGCTAAGGAGAAAGGGCTCTTATTTTATTGCTTGTGCCGTTGTTTGAGTGTCTCCTGCATGACTGACTGTTACTTGAGTGTCCCCTGTTTGACTGACTTGCTTGGGCGTCCTCTGCTTGACTGAATGTTGCATGAATGTGCCCTGCATGACTGACTGTTGCATGAGTATCCTAGCATGACCGACCGTTTGCTCTGCGGCCCACGAAACACTGTGATTAAATTGATACTGCGTTTGAAGTCGATGTAAGGCTTGAAATCTGCAATTACAGCATCATTTCTTTCTTGATTAAAACACATATTGCCGTGATATGAAGTTTTCTGTTCATTCATTCATTCATTCTTTCATTATGTAGTTACCTATTTATCTGTATATTATTTTCTTGCTTGAAGTCGGGCTGCACATGCCTGACAAAACAGGGCAGTTTTGCTGGCCACGTTCACTCCGTGCCTCGTGAGTCCATACTTGTATATAAATTGCAGAATCGATCGTGACCAGCCAAAAATACCGTACAACCTTAATGATCATAATTTTTGTCATCTTTCGTTCCCAGTTTGTGCCCTAGTTAATCACATTAGTCCAGGAGACGTCTTTATTACTTGGCTCTTGTTGCTACCAGACGATTTTTTAGAAACAGGAAAGACCTTTCGTAATGAAGGAATTTTGGTGGGTCTATATCAAATCCCTCCAATTCGAAAAGTCTGTCATAAACTGAATACGACAGATAGAGCACGAATAAAAGAAAAAAGCGGACACACTGGATTAAATCTAGGGGATGAAATACTGTCAGTTCTAAAATACTGTGACGATTAGTTCTGGTGTGTCTTGCCCTGCGCCGCTTCAACACAAGGTCAGTCTCAGGAAGCACAATAAGACAGAGCTCGTAACAAACTTGGTGCACCAGATGACACAATAACTGCTTCATTGCCAACATACTTCTTATACTTCATCCTATGATCTCTAGACGATTTTATTAAGCTTCTGGAGTGACTTTTCGAACTAGAAGGGTTGGCTATAATCTTTACCAACTCCTTCGCTACTGGGGAGATATCTTAAACTAATCTCGAACCAGATGAACAATAAAAAGATGTCACTGTAGTGAAAGTGTTGACAATGTACGGGAAACAGAATAGTTTACCACACGCAATGCACAACACGCAACTCTATCACACATAAAACACCATCTGCACACTTCATCGCACGCAATACACCGCTCGCAACATTTAATAGCACACCTTCTGCACACAACCTCACGCAAACGCCGCTCTCAATAGTTCATCCCACACAACGCACCTCCTACACAAAGCACGCAACACACTACACCACTCAACACCCTACTAGCAACACCTCGTCCTATTCTCACAACTCACAATGAACAACACTCACAATGCACCACTCGCTATATACCAACCACACAGAATAAATCACACTTTCACCACACCACACACACCACCTCATTTAACAACACCCACACATTTTGCCACCCACGAAACACAGCTCGTAACTCTTATCCCCCCGACACACACACACACACACACACACACACACACACACACACACACACACACACACACACACACAAACGTATCGCTCGCAACGCACATCATCCACAAAACAAATAAGCAACAGAGTCCATCAAGTTTCTCTATGGTTTGCAGCTAATTCTCTCTCTCTCTCTCTCTCTCTCTCTCAAGTACAGCCTCTATAAAATCAAGACACACACAAGCAACACAACCAGTCCTTCAAGTTTCTCTCTACACGTCCTTCAGTCCCGCCTCATGCAGTACGACCCACGCCCCCATACTGTCTATCAGGCTGTCTATTTGTCCTTCACTCAGCTGATTGATTAGGCGGTCCATCAGTCAATTCATTCTTCAGTCAGCCTATCCATCCATCCATCCATCCATGTCACTCACTCCTTACCTATCAATTACTCAGCTTATGTCTATCGATTTATCAATAACCATCTCTCTCTCTCTCTCTCTTCTCCGATAAGCTTCACTTCAGTTCACTCTGTTAACCAACCAATCCTGATGTGTATCATATACCCAAACACTGTCAGTGACTGCCTCCTAATTAAACTGATCTTAGAATTCACTGACAAATCCTAAGCAACCAGTGTGTACACGTATGACTGAAACAGAAATGACGGACTTAACGTGATTCTCAAACTACAA